>NW_026776491.1:0-27850 GCF_030936135.1 Gavia stellata
TGGTGGGGGGCACCCAGGGGTGGGGGGGCACCCCCCCCGGGCAGCACCCAAGGGTGGGGGGAACACCTCTCCTGCAGCACCCAGCACCCAAGGGTGGGGGACACCCCCGTGCATCACCCAGCACCCGGGGGGTGGGGGTCATCTCCCCCGGGCAGCACCCAGGGGTGGGGGGCACCCGGGGGTGGGGGGGCACCCAGGGGTGGGGGTCATCCCCCCCGGGCAGCACCCAAGGGTGGGGGGACACCCCTCCTGCAGCACCCAGCACCCAGGGGTGGGGGGACACCCCCGTGCATCACCCAGCACCCAAGGGTGGGGGGACACCCCCCCCGGGCAGCACCCGGGGGTGGGGGGACACCTCTCCTGCAGCACCCAGCACCCAAGGGTGGGGGGACACCCCTCCTACATCACCCAGCACCCAGGGGTGGGGGACACCCCCGTGCATCACCCAGCACCCGGGGGTGGGGGGTCATCCCCCCCGGGCAGCACCCAAGGGTGGGGGGGACACCTCTCCTGCAGCACCCAGCACCCGGGGTGGGGGGGCACCCGGGGGTGGGGGGACACCCGGGGGTGGGGGGGGCACCCAGCACCCGGGGCATAAGCACCTCAAGTGCATCACCCAGCACCCAGGGGTGGGGGACACCCCCGTCCATCACCCAGCACCCCGGGGTGGGGGTCATCCCCCCCGGGCAGCACCCACGGGTGGGGGACACCCCTCCTGCAGCACCCAGCACCCGGGGGTGGGGGACACCCCCTGCGCAGCGCCGAGCACCCCGTGCTCCCCCCTCCCCACGCGAGTGCTGGGAGGGGGCGTGTCCTCCTCGCCCCGGTCCCGCCCATTCGCCCTCTTCCGCTCGCCCACTGGCCCGCCGCGCTGTCACTCACGCCCCCTGCCGTAGGAGGGCGTTCCCACGGGTCCAGCTCGGGGAGGGGGGCGGGCCTCAGCGTGATTGACAGCACATTCGCCCAATGGAGCCCTACGCGGGGGTTTTCCTCGCTGCCCCCCCCGTTACGGCGGCCGAAAGGGGCCAAGGGGTGTTTGGGGGGGGGGGGGGGTGTGCGCAATGGGGGGGGTGCGGGGGGGGGGTGCCGAAGTGGGGTGCACAGGGATGGGGGTGCAACGGGGGGGGTGCACGGTGGGGGGGGGGATGCAATGGAAAGGGGGGGTTGCAAAAGGGGGGGGGGGTCATGGGGTGCACAGGAAAGGGGGGCAATGGGGTGCGGGGGGGGGCACATTTTGGGGGTGCAGTGGGGCGCACAGTTTGGGGGGGCACAAGGGGGGTTGCAATGGAAAGGGGGGGCGATGGGGGGTCCTGGGGTGCACAGGGCGGGTGCACGGGGGGGGTATGACATTTTTGGGGTGCAGTGGGGTGCACAGGGTGGGGGGTGCAGTTTGGGGGTGCACGGGGGGGTGCAGTGGGGCGCACAGTTTGGGGGGGCACGGGGGGGGGAATGGAAAGGGGGGGTGATGGGGGGGTTCCTGGGGTGCACAGGGCGGGGGCACGGGGGGACATTTTGGGGTGCAGTGGGGTGCACAGGGTGGGGGTGCAGTTTGGGGGTGCACGGGGGGGGGTGCAGTGGGGCGCACAATTTGGGGGGGGCACGCGGGGATGCAATGGAAAGGGGGGGCGATGGGGGGGTCCTGGGGTGCCCAGGGCGGGTGCACGGGGGGGGGGGTGACATTTTTGGGGTGCAGTGGGGTGCACAGGGTCGGGGTGCAGTTTGGGGGTGCACGGCGGGGTGCAGTGGGGCGCACAGTTTGGGGGGCACGGGGGGGGTGCAATGGAAAGGGGGGGTGATGGGGGGGTCCTGGGGTGCACAGGGCGGGGGCACGGGGGGGGTATGACATTTTGGGGGTGCAGTGGGGTGCACAGGGTCGGGGTGCAGTTTGGGGGTGCACGGGGGGGTGCAATGGGGCGCACAGTTTGGGGGGCACGGGGGGGGTGCAATGGAAAGGGGGGGTGATGGGGGGTTCCTGGGGTGCACAGGGCGGGGGCACGGGGGGGTATGACATTTTTGGGGTGCAGTGGGGTGCACAGGGCGGGGGTGAACGGGGGTGTGTGTGTGTGTGACATTTTGGGGTGCAGTGGGGTGCACAGGGTCGGGGGTGCAGTTTGGGGGTGCACGGGGGGGTGCAGTGGGGCCCACAGTTTGGGGGGGGCACGGGGGGGGGAATGGAAAGGGGGGGCGATGGGGGGTCCTGGGGTGCCCAGGGCGGGGGTGCACGGGGGGGGTGTGTGACATTTTGGGGGTGCAATGGGGCGCACAGGGCGGGGGGGGGGGGGGGGCCGCACACTTTGGGGGTGTCAGGGTGCACAGGGCCCCCCCCCCGGGCGGGGGGGTTGGGGGGGGGGTGTTAACCCTTTCCGCGCCGCCGGCGGCTCCGGGCTGCGGAGGGTTAAGGCCGGTCCCGGCGCTGAGTGACGGCGGCGACGGCCACCGCGGGGCGGGGGGGGGGCCCGGGGGGGGTGGGGTGGGGGGGGGCGGCGGGGCCGGGCCGGGCCGCTCCGGCCCTTTGTGTCGGCGAGCGGGGAGCGGCGGGGCTGCGGCGGGGGGACCCCAGGTCCGGGGGGGGCTGCGGGGCCGGGGGGGCTGCAAGGTGGGGGGGGGGCTTTGCATAGGCAGGGGGGGGCTGCAATGCCGGGGGGGGGGGGCTTTGCATGGTCCGGGGGGGGGGCAGTTGCATGGTCCTGGGGCGGGGGGGGGGCGGTTTCATGGTCCTGGGGGGGGCTTGCATTGCCGGGGGGGCTTTGCATAGTCCTGGGGGGGTTGCAAGGCTGGGGGGGGGCTTTGCATGGTCCTAGGGCGGGGGGGGGGGCGGTTGCATGGTCCTGGGGGGGGATTGCATGGCCGGGGGGGGCTTTGCATGGCCCTGGGGCGGGGGGGGGGGCGGTTTCATGGTCCTGGGGGGGTGTTGCATGGCCGGGGGGGGCTTTGCATAGTCCTGGGGGGGGTTGCAAGGCCGGAGGGGGGTTTGCATGGCCCTGGGGGGGTTGCAAGGCTGGGAGGGGGCTTTGCATGGTCCTGGGGCGGGGGGGGGGGGGCGGTTGCATGGTCCTGGGGGTGTTGTATGGCCGGGGGGGGCTTTGCATAGTCCTGGGGGGGGTTGCAATGCCGGGGGGGGGGGCTTTGCATGGTCCTGGGGCGGGGGGAGGGCGGTTGCATGGTCCTGGGGGGTGTTGCATGGCCGGGGGGGGGGCCTTTGCATGGTCCTGGGGCGGGAGGGGGAGGGGGCAATTGCATGGTCCTGGGGGGGGGATTGCATGGCCGGGGGGGGCTTTGCATGGTCCTGGGGGGGTACAAGGCACGGGGAGGGGGGGGGCTTTGCATGGTCCTGGGGCGGGGGGGGGGGCAATTGCATGGTCCTGGGGGGGTACAAGGCACGGGGGGGGGGGGGGGGGCGCTTTGCAAGGTTCCCGGAGCTTTTGCGAGGCTGGAGGGAGGGGGCTTTGCAAGGTGGGGGGGTGGGGCGGGGGGGCACATCGCGTGGTCCTGGGGGCTTTGAAAGGCCGGGAGGTGGGGGGGCACATTGCAAGAACTGGGGGGGGGGGGGGGGTTGCAAGGCCGGGGGGGCGTATTACACGCTGCTGAGGGGAGCTTGCAAAGCGGGGGGGGGGCAGGATGGGGACGGGGGGGGGGGGGGTACATTGCAAGAACCTGGGGGCTTTGTAAGCTGGGGGATGGGGAGGGGATGTTGCACGGTTGGGGGGGGGGATAAGCTGGGGGTGGGGGGCACGTGGCATTGCAAGATTTGTGGGACTTTTGCAAGGCTGGGAGTCAGTTTGGGGGGGGGGGGGCACGTTGTAATACCCGGGGGCTTTGAAAGCTGAGGGGGGGGGGGTAGGGATATTGCGTGGTCCTGGGGGGTGATTTGCAAAGCTGGGGGGCTGGGGAAGGGTCTTTGCAAGCTTTGCAGAGCTCTTGCAAGGGTGTGGATGGGGGGGGGGGGCACATCGCATGGTCCTGGGGGGGCTTTGCATGCTGGGGGGTGGGCACATTGCATAGTCCTCGGCGGGTGGGGGGGTTACAAAGCTGAGGGAACACAATGGGGGGGGTCTTTGCGAAGCAATGTCCTGTTCTCCTCGCCCCCCCCCGCAGAGCCCACCCCACCAGCTGCTTTGCAAAGCCCCCCCCCACCCGACATCACACCCCCCCCGGGAGAGCGAGGGGGGAGACAGAGCAGCGACGGAGCCCAGCAGCATGGAGACCCCGACCACGCGACCCCCGCTGGCGGCTGCAACCGGAGGGGGGCCGCCGGTGTCCCCCCAGCCCCGTGCCCCCCCCTCGCCGTGCCCGGAGGAGGACGCAGGGGGGTCCCCGGTGTCCTTGGAGCGGGTGGCCGAGAGACGCCGCTGGCCCCGGGGGGGAGTGGGCACGGCGGTTGGTACCAGCACTCCATGGCGGTGGCGCCGGTGGTGCCGGGACGGAGATGCGTCGCTTGCGCTTCCGGCAATTCCGGTACCAGGAGGCGTCAGGACCACGGGACGTTTGCCGGCGGTTACGGGAGCTGTCGCAGGGTTGGTTACGGCCGGAGGTGCGGAGTAAGGAGCAGATCATGGAGCTGCTGGTGCTGGAGCAATTCCTCAGCATCCTTCCCGAGGAAATCCAGAGCTGGGTCTGGGTCCGACATCCCGAATCCTGTGCCCAAGCCATCGCCTTGGCCGAGAGCTTCCAGTTGGGACAGGGAGATCCCGATGGGATTTGGGAGCAGCAGGTGAGAGCAGCAGCCGGATCCTGCCCCAGGAGGGGGTTTGCAAGGAGCTCCCATCCTCCTGCCCCCCAAAACTGGGCACAGCCACCCCCCCGGCATTGCTTTTGAGCTCATCCCCACAGGACACCCCCAAAACTGATCCTGGAAAGGCAGGAGGGTGGGGGGTCCCGGGCTCCCAACTCCCCTCCGCAGCCCCTGGGGGTCCCGGGCACCCAACTCCCCTCTGCAGCCCCTGGGGGTCCCGGGCACCCAACTCCCCCTCTGCAGCCCCTGGGGGTCCCGGGCACCCAACTCCCCTCTGCAGCCCCTGGGTGCCCCTTTTTCCTTGGGTCCCACAGGTGACGGTGCGTGTGAAGGTGGAGGAGGTGGCCTCAGGGGATGCGGAGGACCCCGAAGTGGCGGTGACCCACTGAGCCCCCCATCGGAGTCGCCCCAGCTGCCCTCTGGGGACGGCTGGCGGGAGGAGGTGGCCCGGGGCAAGGTCAGGTTTGTCCCCGAGGAAGAGGAGCGGCACCTGCAGGAAACAGGTAACGGGCTGAAGGAAAGAGATTCTTCACCCCCCCCTCCCCAAAAAAAGGGGGTGAAGAAGCTGCAGTAGGAGCCAGAGGGGCTTGGAGGTGGTGGGGTGTCTCCTGCGATGGGCTTGGCCCCGTCTGGTCCTCCCCACGGCTGCGCCCAGGGTGTCATTACTCTTTTTTGGGGTGTTTTGTTGCTCTTGGTGGAGGATGAGTGAGGGCAAAGAGGGGGGGGAAGGGCTAAAAATAAGGTCCTGGTGCTGGGAAAACTCTTGGGGTGTTGAGAAAGAAGAAAGACGTGACCCCAAGAAGGATCCAGATGGAGACTCTTGCAGTGGTGCCACCATGTGTGATCTTGAGCCCCGTTGCGGTGTGAGAAGAAAGGTCTCCTTGGGCTCGAAAGCCAAACTGAAGCAAGAAGGGCTGGGAGATGTATGCGAGATGTCCACGCCAGCGTGGGAAGCTGGGAGACGGCCATCTCCTGAGTTGCGGAGAAGTTGGAGAAGGATGGAGATCTTGGAGTGAAGATCATGAGCGTCCGTAGAGAGCTCTTGTTCTCCACGTTTGTCCTCTAGAAACCACGAGCCCCAAAATCTTGTTCCCTTCCTCCAGCATCAGCTTCTCCTTCACGACGATGCTGGAAATGCTGCTTTAAGGAGTTGTGGTGTTTTGGGGATGATGGTTGGAGCACGGTGGGCTCCTCTCCAAGTCCTCCTGCAGCCGTCCTTCCCTGTCGGACCGGCTGGGATCCTCTGCTGAGGTGGCCTTGTCTTCATCCCTGTCCCAGCATGGCCTGATGGCCATCCATGGACGGATTTGGGGTTTCGCTCAACGGTGGGAGCTGGACCATCTCCACCGTTGCTGGAGGAGATCAGAGGAGTGGGGTGGTGGGGTCAGAGGAGAAGGGCGGTGTCCTCCATTGAGAACCAACTCATGAAGCATCTTCTCCTTCCCCCCCAGCAGGTCCCACCATGGCGAGCAGAGACACGGAGGCATCCGTTTTGCAACGGCAAGACCCCCTGCACCCACCCAGCACCCTCCAGGTCATGCCGGTGGTCAGGAACCCCACCCGGAGAGGGCCTCACCGGCGACAGATCCCACGGGATCCCATCACCTTCCCACAGCCCCTCACCCAAGGTCTGCCCGGACCGGTGGAGGACACCAGGAGCCCAGAGAAGCCCTGGGTGAAGCGGGAGCCGTCAGCGCAGGGGAAGGACCGTCCGTACCCCTGTGGTGAGTGCGGCAAGAGCTTCGGCCGGTTGACCCACCTGAAGACCCACCAGCGAACCCACACGGGGGTGAAGCCCTACGCCTGCGGGGCTTGCGGCAAGAGCTTCGGCCACCTCTCCACCCTCACCACCCACCAACGGCTACACACGGGTGAGCGTCCTTACGCCTGCGGCTCCTGCGGCAAGACCTTCACCAACCCATCGGACCTCAACAAGCACCAACGGTCGCACACCGGCGAGCGACCCTACCCCTGCGCCGCCTGCGGCAAACGCTTCAGCCAACAGTCCAACCTCACCATGCACCAACGGAGCCATACCGAGGAGCGACCCTACCCCTGCGGCGCCTGCGGCAAGAGCTTCAAGTACTTGGCGGACCTGACGGTGCACGAGCGCTCGCACACGGGCGAGAGACCCTTCCCCTGTCCCCACTGCGGGAAGAGCTTCAGCAACAAGTCCTCCCTCGCCCGGCACACGCGCATCCACGCCCGGGTGGCCGCCAGGGACAAGTGATGAGGTTTGGTGGTGGGGAGGATGAAGAGGGCAGCACCGCTTCATCCTGGCGGAGGAGGTGATGATGGGGGGCCACCATGGGGGACGGTTGAGGTTGGGTGGGTGGGGTGGACCTGGCGGATGCCCCGGATGGCCGGTGCTGGTTTCCTTGCCAGCCGGTGCCACGCGTCTGCTGCAGATGGACTCGTTTGCCCGGAGGAGATGCAACATGGATGGGGGGATGATGAGCCGATGCTTGATGTCCTCCATGAGCCTGGTGGCTCCAGGACGTGGCTCCCTGGTCCTGAAGGAGATGCAACACAGTTGGGGGTGAAGATGAGCTGATGACTGAGATCCCCCATTGAGCCTGGTGGCTCCAGGATGCAACTTCCTGATCCCAGAGGAGATGCAACATGGATGGTGAGATGATGATGTCCTCCATGAGGTTGGTGGCTCCAGGACACTGCATCCCAGAGATGTAGCATGGCTGGGGGTGAAGACAAGCTGATGATTGATGACCCCTATGAGCCTGGTGGCTCCATGATATGGCTCCCTGGTCACAGAGGAGATGCAACATGGATGGGGGGATGATGAGCTGATGATTGATGTCCTCCATGAGCCTGCTGGCTCCAGGACATGGCTCCCTGGTCCTGGAGGAGATGCAACATGGCTAGGGGTGAAGACAACCTGATGACTGATGTCCCACGTGAGCCTGGTGGCTCCAGGACAGTGTCCCAAAGGCGCTGTAAGACGGCTGGGGGTGAAGACGAACTGATGATTGATGACCCCTGTGAGCCTGGTGGCTCCAAGATATGGCTCCTTGGTCCCAGAGGAGATGCAACATGGATGGGGGGGTGATGAGCTGATGATTGATGTCCTCCATGAGCCTGGTGGCTCCAGGACAATGTCCCAAAGGAGCTGTAAGACGGCTGGGGCTGAAGACGAACTGATCCTTGATGTCCCCCGTGAGCCTGGTGGCTCCCTGCTCCCTCGCCCATCTCCTCTGGGCACGTCCATCTCCCTCCACCATAACCCCGCCACCGGCACACCCCGTCTTCCCTTCCACTTGGGCATCTCCAGTTGCAACTCACCTTTTTTATCCCCCCTTTTTGGTATTTATTCATCACGGCGAGCGCCCTCCCCTCCCGCCGTCCCCCCGCCCCGGGCCTTAAATTTCGGAGACCAACCTACCTCACCGGCCGCTCACCCGGGGCTCGCCACGGGTGCCGGGGTGGCTTGGGCAGCCCTGCGCGGCTCCGCTTCCCCGCTCCCGGCGGGTTCACCCCTCCCCAATTTTTGCCCCCCCTTTGCTGTAACGACGGTTTTAGCCACCTCTCTGCACTGCTTCGTGGGTTTTTTCTTGCGGCATGCGGGGGGACGAGCGCGTTCAATAGGGGAGGTTGCAGCCGAAATGCATCCCGGGGCTGTTGAGCAGCCTGGTGTGCCCGGTGCAGCGCAGCGGCAGCAGCGCAGCGATGCAGTGGGGTGCTTCGGCTGGGGCGTGGGGCTTGCAGCACCACACCGGGCAGGGGCGGGGGGGGGCTGTTGCGCTTGTTGCGCAGCCTGGGGCTCGCAATGCAGTGCTGAGGTGGTGGGAGCTTGCAGTGCTGCTCGCAGCTGTGCCTCACGCTGCGGCATTGCACGCTGCACTTGCAGCGGCACAAGGTGGTTTGTACAGTGCAGGGCGCTTGCAGCGCACCACCATGCAACGTGGCTTTCGCTATGCGCCATCAAGTTTGTGCTGCATCTGCAACGGGGACTGCAGCTGCAGTGCTGCATCCAGTGCACCACTGCACTTGGGCTGTGCACAGCCTTGCACTGCATTTTGTTGTCCGCGGCCTGGTGCATTGTGCTTGCGCTGCAGTGTTCCATTTGCATTGCAGCAGCAGGCTTGCATGGCCGTGCCAGGCTTGCACTGCAGCGTTGCACTTGCGCTGCAGCACTGCATTTGCATTGCAGTGTAGCACTTGCGCTGCAGCATTGCATTTGCATTGCAGTGCCAGGCTTGCGCTGCAGCGGTGCATTTGCATTGCAGCGTGGGCTTGTGTTACAGCATTGCACTTGCACTGCAGCGCAGGCTTGCACTGCAGTGTTGCACTTCTGCTGCAGCATTGCATTTGCATTGCAATGCCAGGCTTGCGCTGCAGGGTTGCATTTGCATTGCAGCGCCAGGCTTGTGTTGCAGCGTTGCACTTGCACTGCAGTGTCAGACTTGTGCTGCAGCGTTGCATTCACGTTGCCACGCCAGTCTCGTGCTGCAGCGCAACACTGCAAATGCAGCGTATAGCTTGCCCTGCAGCACCAGGGTTGCAGCCCAGCGCTTGCGCTGCAGCCTGGCGCTTAAAATACAGCGCACAGTTTGCGCTGCGGCACGGCGCTCGCTGCGCGGCAGGACGGTTGCGATCCTGCGCATCGGTTGCACTGCAGCACGTTGCGGCACAGTGCGGGGCAGCAACTGCGCTGCAGTGGTTGCAGTGCAGTGCAGCGGGGTGCAGTGCAGCGCGGTGCTAGCAATGCATCGTACACCCCCAGCCCTCTAAGGGACACCCCCCAAGACAATCTGGGGTCTCCCCAAATCTCTGAACCCCCCCCCCAGCCCCCTGGACCCCCCCAGCATTCCAGGACCCTCAACCCCTCTGTACCCCCCAGCTCTCAGGGACCCCCCGAGACACCCCCCCCCCCCCCAGTGTCTTCCTGGACCCCCCCCCCAAAACCCTCCGGGGAGCCACGGCCCCCCCTCTGCAAATGGTGGGCGGGGCGGCCGCCCCACCCGCGCAGCGATTGGTTGGCTCCGTTGTCGCTCCTGCCTTGGCAGGAAAGGGAGGGGGGAGGCAAGGAGAGGGTTAATCCCTTGGGCGCCGGGTGGGGGCTTTGGTCCACCATCATCCTCAGATGATGCCACCTCCATGAGCGTCCTCCAAGGACACAGCCTCCACCATCATCCTCAGATGATGCCACCTGCATGAGCATCGTCCACCATCATCCTCAGATGATGCCACCTCCATGAGTGTCCTCCACCATCATCCTCAGATGATGCCACCTCCATGAGCATCCTCCACCATCATCCTGAGATGATGCCACCTCTGTGAGTGACCTCCACCACCATCCTGAGATGATGCCACCTCCATGAGTATCATCCAAGGACACAGCCTCCACCATCATCCTCAGATGATGCCACCTCCATGAGTGCCTACCAAGGACACAGCCTCCACCATCATCCTGAGATGATGCCACCTCTATGAGTGTCCTCCACCATCATCCTCAGATGATGCCACCTCCATGAGCGCCCCTCCACCATCATCCTGAGATGATGCCACCTCCATGAGCGTCCTCCAAGGACACAGCCTCCACCATCATCCTCAGATGATGCCACCTGCATGAGCATCGTCCACCATCATCCTCAGATGATGCCACCTCCATGAGTGTCCTCCACCATCATCCTCAGATGATGCCACCTCCATGAGCATCCTCCACCATCATCCTGAGATGATGCCACCTCTGTGAGTGACCTCCACCACCATCCTGAGATGATGCCACCTCCATGAGTATCATCCAAGGACACAGCCTCCACCATCATCCTCAGATGATGCCACCTCCATGAGTGCCTACCAAGGACACAGCCTCCACCATCATCCTGAGATGATGCCACCTCTATGAGTGTCCTCCACCATCATCCTCAGATGATGCCACCTCCATGAGCGCCCTCCACCATCATCCTGAGATGATGCCACCTCCATGAGTGTCCTCCAAGGACACAGCCTCCACCATCATCCTGAGATGATGCCACCTCTATGAGTGTCCTCCACCATCATCCTCAGATGATGCCACCTCCATGAGCGCCCTCCACCATCATCCTGAGATGATGCCACCTCCATGAGTGTCCTCCAAGGACACAGCCTCCACCATCATCCTGAGATGATGCCACCTCCATGAGTGTCCTCCACCATCATCCTCAGATAATGCCACCTCCATGAGCATCCTCCACCATCATCCTGAGATGATGCCACCTCCATGAGTGCCTACCAAGGACACAGCCTCCACCATCATCCTCAGATGATGCCATCTCCATGAGCGTCCTCCAAGAGACACAGCCTCCACCATCATCCTGAGATGAGTGGTTCCATTTCCATCCATTATTTCAGGTTTTTTTCCTTCTTCCTCACCCCTTCTCTTATTAAATCACATTTTGGGAGCGTTCTAGCGAACCACACAGCTGAATTTGTTTGATCTGCAAGCATTTTTCACAAAACGCAAGAAGAAATGACAAACATGGGTGCCGCAGCAGGAAATTATGTCCATCCAGCTCTGGGTGGAGAGAGGTTCCTCAATGGGTAGCTGCTCTGCTAGGTCCAAGAGAGGCGCTCGATGAAAGTTATGGTGGAAAAAAGGAAAAATAGAGACCACAAGAAACTCATTTTTCTGCATCCAGCACAGCTGCCGTCCTGTTTTGGGGAGAAATGGAGGTTATTGGGGAAACAAATAGAAAATGCAGACTGCAAAAATAGCATTTTTCTGTATTTCACGTTGTTGTTGTTGTGTCTTTTTGGGGAGAGATGGAGGTTATTTTGGAGAAAATAGAAAACGCAGACTGAAAAAAACCCCATTTTTCTGCATTCCACGTTGTTGCCGTGTCATTTCAGAGAGGGATGAAGGTTATGCCATGAAAACAGAAAATACAGAAGGCAAAATAATTGCATTTTTCTGCATTGCAGGTTGCTGCCATCCCATTTCGGGAGGAGACGGTAGTTATTTGCAGGGGGGAAAAAAGAAAAAGCAGATTGCAAGAAGCAGATACACCGATCCGCCTCACCATCCCCTACGCCCGGCATGGTGGGATGTCGGCGATGGGCCAGCACTCCTGGACGCCGGCCCAGACACCCACCACCACCCGGCTGCGAGCCCACCCCGTCGCAGCGACACGGTGCGGTTGACCGTTGCCAAAATCACGGGTCAGTTGCGCGGTGAAGGGGATGCGGACATCCAACCGACGTCCCTTCAGGGCCACCGTGCATGCCGTCCGGGGCTGCATCTCCTCCTCCACCATGTGGGTATGGACAACGTACTCGCTGATGCTGGCTCCCCCCAGCCAGGAGATGTTGGTGACGTTGGTGACCTCCCAGCCTGTCCCATTGAAGGTCAAGAGGGCGGCTCGCAACATCCCACGGATGGTGGTGAAGACCCTCTGGTCCATCTCCCAGTCGTGCTCCATCTCAGTGGCCTCCTCCAAGGTGACAGCTTTACGCACCCCTTGGCAGCCCTCGTTCCTCACCGTGGTCTTCGTCAGGGTGATGTCCTCCCCACGCTCCACCACCCCGCTCATGTTGTAGTGGACATCGGAGATGGTGACATCTGCCGGGCCCTTCTTGACCACCAAGACTTGGTACCACTTGAACCAAACCTCCTCACCATCCACCACCACAAAGGCAGCCCTCTCCGCTCTGGAGATCTTGCCCAAGCCGTAGCGGTTCCTCCCAACGAAGACATCAACGAATGGGCAACCCTCCACGGCATTTTCGGGAACGCTGCCGAAGGAGCCATCCACCCAACCCAGCACCTCGAAGTCTCCCACGTTGACCAACACCTTGAAGTTGTGGGTGCTCCACTCCCGTTCTCCATATGGGAAGAAGCAGAAGGGGCCTCGCTCGGGGACGTAGGCACCGGTGTTGCAGTCACGCAGCTCAGTTGAGCAGACATATTCCATCCTCTTGGCGTAGCCGTTCCAGTTGGAGACGGCATCGGCAGGCAGTGTGCCTTCAAAAGTCACCCACTTTAGGTATGAAGGTGGCTCCTCATCTCGCTTCCTCCGGGGAAAGCTCCAGCTGGTGGCTGTGGGGAGGAAATGGGGGATTTTGGTGAAATGAGATGCCTCCATCCTGCCCCACCGGCTCGAAGCTGTCGGAGCGATGTCCTGCATAGACCCACCCCGTTGGGGAAGCTGCTGGTGTGCAACACCCCGCGCTTGTCCCAGCACGGATGGCCAAGAAAACGATAAGTAAGACATCTCAACCAACCCTTCTTAAATTTGGGGGGGCAAAATGGGGGGCAATCCTGCTAAAAATCAGAAGAGCAGAGACCTTCACGCGTTGGAGGACAGAGGGATGGATGAGACCATGTACTGGGTTTACGTGGCCAGGCTTTGGGCGGGGGGGGCTGCAGCAGTGACCTCTGTGACAAGAGTCATTGAGCTGCCCCACATTGGACACAGCTGCGTCCAGCTGGCTTTAAAACGGAACCACCCCTGGCCAAAGCTGAGCCCACCAGTGATGTTGGTGGTACCTCTCTGATAACGTATTTGAGAAGGGCTAAAAAATGCTGTGAAAAAGAGAAATGAGAAAATGTGAGAGAAACAACCCTGAAGACACCGAGGTTGGTGAAGAAGGAGGGTGAGGAAGTGCTCCAGGTGCCGGAGAAGAGGTTTCCCCTACAGCCCATGGAGAGCCCACGCTGGAGCAGGTTCATCCTGAAAGACTGCAGCCCGTGGGAAGGACCCACGGAGGAGCAGGTTGAACCTGAAGGACTGCAGCATGTGGACAGCCCACACTGGAGCAGGTTCATCCTGAAGGTCTGCAGCCCACGGGGAGGACCCATGCTGGAGCAGGTTCATCCTGAGGGACTGCAGCACGTGGAGAGCCCATACTGGAGCAGGTTGATCCTGAAGGTCTGCAGCCCATGGAAAGCCCTCGCTGGAGCAGCTTCATCCTGAAGAACTGCAGCCCGTGGAGAGCCCAAGCAGGTTGAACCTGAAGGACTGCAGCCTGTGGAAAGCCCACGCTGGAGCAGGTTCATCCTGAGGGACTGCAGCATGTGGAAAGCCCACGCTGGAGCAGGTTCATGCTGCAGGACTGCAGCACGTGGAGATGAGCAGGTTCATCCTGGGGGACTGCAGCCTGTGGAGAGCCCATACTGGAGCAGGTTCATCCTGAAGGTCTGCAGCCCATGGGAAGGACCCACGCTGGAGGAGGTTCATCCTGAGGGACTGCAGCACGTCAAAAGCCCATACTGGAGCAGGTTCATGCTCAAGGTCTGCAGCCCATGGAAAGCCCTCGCTGGAGCAGCTTCATCCTGAAGAACTGCAGCCCGTGGAGAGCCCAAGCAGGTTGAACCTGAAGGACTGCAGCCTGTGGAGAGCCCACGCTGGAGCAGGTTCATCCGGAGGGACTGCAGCCTGTGGAGAGCCCATACTGGAGCAGGTTGAACCTGAAGGTCTGCAGCCCACGGGAAGGACCCACACTGGAGCAGGTTCATCCTGAGGGACTGCAGCACGTGGAGAGCCCACGCTGGACCAGGTTCATGCTGCAGGACTGCAGCACGTGGAGACAAGCAGGTTCATCCTGAAGGACTGCAGCCTGTGGAGAGCCCATACTGGAGCAGGTTCATCCTGAGGGACTGCAGCCCATGAAAAGCCCTCGCTGGAGCAGCTTCATCCTGAGGGACTGCAGCCTGTGGAGAGCCCACGCTGGAGCAGGTTCATCCTGAGGGACTGCAGCACGTGGAAAGCCCTCACTGGAGCAGGTTCATCCTGAAGGTCTGCAGCCCACGGGAAGGACCCGCGCTGGAGCAGGTTCATCCTGAAGGACTGCAGCACGTGGAGAGCCCATACTGGAGCAGGTTCATCCTGAAGGTCTGCAGCCCATGAAAAGCCCTCGCTGGAGCAGCTTCATCCTGAAGAACTGCAGCCCGTGGAGAGCCCAAGCAGGTTGAACCTGAAGGACTGCAGCCTGTGGAGAGCCCACGCTGGAGCAGGTTCATCCGGAGGGACTGCAGCACGTGGAGATGAGCAGGTTCATCCTGAGGGACTGCAGCTTGTGTAAAGCCCACGCTGGAGCAGGTTCATCCTGAGGGACTGCAGCCTGTGTAAAGCCCACGCTGGAGCAGGTTCATCCTGAGGGACTGCAGCCCATGGGAAGGACCCTCGCTGGAGCAGGTTGAACCTGAAGGTCTGCAGCCCACGGGAAGGACCCACGCTGGAGCAGGTTCATCCTGAGGGACTGCAGCACGTGGAGAGCCCATACTGGAGCAGGTTCATCCTGAAGGTCTGCAGCCCACGGGAAGGACCCGCGCTGGAGCAGGTTCATCCTGAAGGACTGCAGCACGTGGAGAGCCCATACTGGAGCAGGTTCATCCTGAAGGTCTGCAGCCCATGGAAAGCCCTCGCTGGAGCAGCTTCATCCTGAAGAACTGCAGCCCGTGGAGAGCCCAAGCAGGTTGAACCTGAAGGACTGCAGCCTGTGGAGAGCCCACGCTGGAGCAGGTTCATCCTGAGGGACTGCAGCATGTGGAAAGCCCACGCTGGAGCAGGTTCATGCTGCAGGACTGCAGCACGTGGAGATGAGCAGGTTCATCCTGGGGGACTGCAGCCTGTGGAGAGCCCATACTGGAGCAGGTTCATCCTGAAGGTCTGCAGCCCATGGGAAGGACCCACGCTGGAGGAGGTTCATCCTGAGGGACTGCAGCACGTCAAAAGCCCATACTGGAGCAGGTTCATGCTCAAGGTCTGCAGCCCATGGAAAGCCCTCGCTGGAGCAGCTTCATCCTGAAGAACTGCAGCCCGTGGAGAGCCCAAGCAGGTTGAACCTGAAGGACTGCAGCCTGTGGAGAGCCCACGCTGGAGCAGGTTCATCCGGAGGGACTGCAGCCTGTGGAGAGCCCATACTGGAGCAGGTTGAACCTGAAGGTCTGCAGCCCACGGGAAGGACCCACACTGGAGCAGGTTCATCCTGAGGGACTGCAGCACGTGGAGAGCCCACGCTGGACCAGGTTCATGCTGCAGGACTGCAGCACGTGGAGACAAGCAGGTTCATCCTGAAGGACTGCAGCCTGTGGAGAGCCCATACTGGAGCAGGTTCATCCTGAGGGACTGCAGCCCATGAAAAGCCCTCGCTGGAGCAGCTTCATCCTGAGGGACTGCAGCCTGTGGAGAGCCCACGCTGGAGCAGGTTCATCCTGAGGGACTGCAGCACGTGGAAAGCCCTCACTGGAGCAGGTTCATCCTGAAGGTCTGCAGCCCACGGGAAGGACCCGCGCTGGAGCAGGTTCATCCTGAAGGACTGCAGCACGTGGAGAGCCCATACTGGAGCAGGTTCATCCTGAAGGTCTGCAGCCCATGAAAAGCCCTCGCTGGAGCAGCTTCATCCTGAAGAACTGCAGCCCGTGGAGAGCCCAAGCAGGTTGAACCTGAAGGACTGCAGCCTGTGGAGAGCCCACGCTGGAGCAGGTTCATCCGGAGGGACTGCAGCCTGTGGAGAGCCCATACTGGAGCAGGTTGAACCTGAAGGTCTGCAGCCCACGGGAAGGACCCACACTGGAGCAGGTTCATCCTGAGGGACTGCAGCACGTGGAGAGCCCACACTGGACCAGGTTCATGCTGCAGGACTGCAGCACATGGAGACAAGCAGGTTCATCCTGAAGGACTGCAGCCTGTGGAGAGCCCATACTGGAGCAGGTTCATCCTGAGGGACTGCAGCCCATGAAAAGCCCTCGCTGGAGCAGCTTCATCCTGAGGGACTGCAGCACGTGGAAAGCCCTCACTGGAGCAGGTTCATCCTGAAGGTCTGCAGCCCACAAGAAGGACCCGCGCTGGAGCAGGTTCATCCTGAAGGACTGCAGCACGTGGAGAGCCCATACTGGAGCAGGTTCATCCTGAAGGTCTGCAGCCCATGGAAAGCCCTCGCTGGAGCAGCTTCATCCTGAAGAACTGCAGCCCGTGGAGAGCCCAAGCAGGTTGAACCTGAAGGACTGCAGCCTGTGGAGAGCCCACGCTGGAGCAGGTTCATCCGGAGGGACTGCAGCACGTGGAGATGAGCAGGTTCATCCTGAGGGACTGCAGCTTGTGTAAAGCCCACGCTGGAGCAGGTTCATCCTGAGGGACTGCAGCCCATGGGAAGGACCCTCGCTGGAGCAGGTTCATCCTGAAGGTCTGCAGCCCACGGGAAGGACCCACGCTGGAGCAGGTTCATCCTGAGGGACTGCAGCACGTGGAGAGCCCATACTGGAGCAGGTTCATCCTGAAGGTCTGCAGCCCACGGGAAGGACCCACGCTGGAGCAGCTTCATCCTGAAGGACTGCAGCCTGTGGAGAGCCCATACTGGAGCAGGTTCATCCTGAGGGACTGCAGCCCATGAAAAGCCCTCGCTGGAGCAGCTTCATCCTGAGGGACTGCAGCACGTGGAAAGCCCTCACTGGAGCAGGTTCATCCTGAAGGTCTGCAGCCCACAGGAAGGACCCACGCTGGAGCAGCTTCATCCTGAAGGACTGCAGCACGTGGAGAGCCCATACTGGAGCAGGTTCATCCTGAAGGTCTGCAGCCCATGGAAAGCCCTCGCTGGAGCAGCTTCATCCTGAAGAACTGCAGCCCGTGGAGAGCCCAAGCAGGTTGAACCTGAAGGACTGCAGCCTGTGGAGAGCCCACGCTGGAGCAGGTTCATCCGGAGGGACTGCAGCCCACAGGAGGAACCCACGCTGGAGCAGTTCATGAAGGACTGGATTCCCGTAGGCGTTATGAACTGACCACAGCCCCATTCCCCTACGCCGCTCAGGGTGGGGAGAAGAAGGTAGAGGAGACAGGAGTGAAGCTGAGGTTGGGAAGAAGCTGGGGGAGACGGTGTTTCTAGTTTTGTCTGTTTCTCACCATCCTACTCTACTTTTAATTACCAATAAACTAAATTAACCTCCTCCAAGTCGAGTCTGGTTTGCCCACGACGATAACGGGTGCGTGATCTCCTGGACTTTATTTCAACCC
The DNA here is from genome assembly GCF_030936135.1 of Gavia stellata. Taxonomy (NCBI): domain Eukaryota; kingdom Metazoa; phylum Chordata; class Aves; order Gaviiformes; family Gaviidae; genus Gavia; species Gavia stellata. The sequence goes on from NW_026776491.1 coordinate 17,680, forward strand.
GCGAGCTTTTCGTCTTATTTTCTTCCCGTTCCGGCCAAGGAAGGGGAGAGAGCGGCTGGGTGGGCGTCTGCCAGCCAGCCAAGGTCAACCCACCAGAGAGCAAGACTCACCCAGGGGCTGCAGAGGTCTTCCCACCAGTCCCACCGGCGGGGTTTTGGCAGCTCCGTCAGCCCCGCTGCTTCCTCCGAGGAAGAGGAGGGCGGCGGCGAGGAATAGCTGTGAAGAAGACCAGGGGAGGTGTCACCCCTCCAAGCCCTGTCTCACCATCCCACGCCTCAAGGGCTACTCCCTGGCCAGGATTCGGGTCGTGGCCGTATCCTGACATCCCTCTGTCTGGTTTTTGGGGTGAAATCCCACCTGGTTGTATTGACACGGCTTTTATTTTTACCCAGCCCGGAGGGGAAAGGCTGGGAAAAGGGAGAGGCTGGGAAATGCAACACAGCGCTCGCTCATAACAACTCTCTTTTTTTAATTTTATTATATTTCTTTTATTATTTTATTTACTTGTTTCAATTATTCTTTTCTAGGAGCTAGGAAGCATCCTTTTTTTCCCCTGAAGCGGTTAAAAATCCCCCAAATAACCCCAAACCGTGCCCCGCAAAGCGCCATACCTCGCATGTCGGCATCCCACCGGCCACCTCCGGAGGCTGCGATTTAAATATAGATTTTTAATAAAGAAACGTAATAATTTTCGCAGCCCCACGGCCACGTCCTCCTCCCGACCCGGCAAACCGGCCTCAGCGGTCCCATCTTTGCAGGGGCTCCCAAATGCCCCAGCTCCCCATTTTGGGGCTAAAACCAACCGTTTTGGGTTCTGCTGGATGTTTTATCCACAAGCCGTGAGCTCGATATAAATCCCAACTGGCGTTCGCCCGCGGTTTGCTGCCCCACGGTGTGCTCCCTACCTCGCCTCTGCTCCCGCTTGGATGTAAATTCCTTTTTTTTGGGGTGTTTTCGGTCCTTTTTGGGTCACTTCTAGACCAGAGGGGTGTTTTCCAGCGCAGCTGAGCTCGCCCGCAGACATGCGAGCCCTGGGAAAGATCAAAGTCTGAACAGGAAGAGAAGTGCGAATAAATGCAAAAAAAAAAGGAAAAAAAAAAAGCGGAGGGAGGACTGTTATCAGAAATTTGGCAATTTTTCTACTTTTTGCATAAATTTAGCATTGCTTTTTATTCTTCGCAATCAGGAAAAACATGTTACTGACACCTAAAAAGCACCCGCAAGCGGCACGAAACGCCCGTCGCCAGGCACCCCGCAGGTTTCGCGTACCCAAAGCGGTTCCTCTCACCCCAAAACGCCGCTCAGAAATCGGTATTTCCGGGAAAAAAAAAGACATAAATCCCTGGTTTTTTCCACGCTGAAAAAAAATCGCTTTTGTAAAAAATAATCTGCATTTTCTGCTTCAAATCTGCAAATCAAAGCGAATTAGAACCAACTCGGATCACCCGCACGTCTCTAGGACGCAAAAGAAATCAGCCAACAGACCCAAAATCCGTGCAAGTGATAAATTTGGGGGGGATTCCCCCAAAAAAGAGAAGTTTTTGCAGCGAGGACACAGTGGTTTGGGGTTTTTGCCCCGAAACGGGGCGGTGCCTGCTGTGGCCACGCAGTGTTTTCTCATCTACCCCAAAATGACGGTTTTTAGGGCGGAAATGGGATGTTCGGTGGTTTGGTGGGGGCTTGGCAGCGGGAGGGGAGAGGCAGGCAGGAGGGACCCAGGCACCCGGGACCCCCACCCAGGAGGGACCCCCACCCAGGAGAGGGACCCAGGCGCCTGGGACCCCCACCCAGGAGGGACCCCCACCCAGGAGAGGGACCCAGGCGTCCGGGACCCCCACCCAGGAGGGACCCCCACCCAGGAGTGACCCAGGCGCCCGGGACCCCCACCCAGGAGGGACCCCCACCCAGGAGGGACCCAGGCGCCCGGGACCCCAAACTAAGCACCCCCCTCCCACCCAGTGAGGAACCCAGGCACCCGGAGCCCCCACCCAGGAAGGACCCAGCCATCCGGGCCCACCCTCCGCCACCCCACAGCAGTCACCAGTGAACCCCCCCCCACACCCAACCCCCCCTCCCAGTGCTCCCAGTCCCATACTGGGTGGCACCGCCCCCCCCCCCCCCCAGGAAGCAGCAGTGGGGGAGGCAGCAGGTACCAACGTGCGCCCTTTATTGCCCCGGTTCAGCTGCCCCGGGGGGGGGCAAAGACCCCCAAGAGGGGCAAATACCCCGGGGGGGGGAGTGCAAATACCCCCAAGAGGGGGCAAATAATGCAAAGAAGGGGGCAAAGAGCTCCCGGAGGGGGGGGAAATACCCCCGGGGGGGGGGGGGGAATACCCCAAGAAAGAGTCAGTAACCCAGATAAAGGGGGCAAATACCCCCGGGGGGGGCAAATGCTCCAGAAGAGAGGGGCAAATAGCCCCGGGGGGGGGGAAATGCCCCAGAAGAGGGGGGCAAATACCCCAGAAGAGGGGGGCAAATAACCCAGAAGAGGGGGGCAAATGCCCCAGAAGAGGGGGGCAAATAACCCCGGGGGGGGCAAATGCCCCAGAAGAGGGGGGCAAATGCCCCAGAAGAGGGGGGCAAATACCCCCGGGGGGGGCAAATGCCCCAGAAGAGGGGGGCAAATACCCCAGAAGAGGGGGGCAAATACCCCCGGGGGGGGCAAATGCCCCAGAAGAGAGGGGCAAATACCCCAGAAGAGGGGGGCAAACAGCGCCGGGGGGGGCAAATGCCCCAGAAGAGGGGGGCAAATACCCCCGGGGGGGGGGAAATGCCCCAGAAGAGGGGGGCAAACAGTGCCGGGGGGGGGGGGGCAAATCCCCCCAGGGGGAAGCCGAGGTCCTGTAGTGTGTCTGAGATGCCCCCCCCGGCCCAGAAAGGGTTGGGCAAGGTCAAAGGTCACTGGGGGTCAGCCCCAGGGGGGGTCACAGGTCACCAGAGGTCAAGGCCAGAGGTCAAGGGTCATCCTTAGGGGCACAAGTCACCAAGAGGCCACGCAGGGATCAGGGGCGGCGGGGTCACTGTTGGCCAAGGTCAAAGGTCATCGCAGGGGTCAGGGTGGTGAGCGCAGGTCACACGGAGTCGGAGGTCACCGCAGGGCAGCTCCGGGGTCACAGGTCACTGAAGTCAACCCCAGGGTCGTAGGGCGCGGGGGGGGTCAACCCCGGGGTCGCAGAGCAGCAGGGTTCAACTTCGGGGTCGCAGGGTGTCGGGGAAGGGTCCAGTCGGGGGTCAGGGGTCAGAGGTCGGGGGTCAGTCCCGGCGCAAGTTCTTGAGCGCTCTTCCAGGTCGGCGTCGGCATCGGCCAGCGCAGCCGCGGCCTCGGGCGCCCGCCCCTCCCCCGCTGCCAGCGACCCCCCTGGCGGGGGCAGGGCTGGGGGCAAAGGGCAGAGGTCAGGGGGTCACCACCACCCATCACCCCCCTCCAAATGCTCCCCAGGCCCCTGAAATACCCCCCAGGTACCCCAAGTACTCTCCCAGATCCCCCCCTGCCCCCCAAATATCCCTCCAAATCCCCCCAGACCCCCTAAATACCCCCGTGCCCCCCAAAATGCCCCCCCCAGACCTGTATCCACCACCCATTACCCCCCCCAGATCCCCCCAAATCCCCCCAGACCCCTGAAGTACCCCTCTACCCCCAAAATGCCCCCCCCAGTGCCCCAATGCCTCCCAGGGCCCCTTAAATACCCCCAAAATACCCCTCAGCCATGACCCCCGTGCCCCCCAAAATGCCCCCCCCAGTCCTGTATCCACCACCCATTACCCCCCCCGACCCCTCAAATACCCCCCCTGGCTCCCCAATGCCCCGAGGGGCCCTTTAAATCCCCCAAAATGCCCCCCAGATGTTCAACTACCCCCCCAGCCCCCCCCAAACACCCCCCGACCCCAAATTGCGCCCCCCGCCCCCCCCAGCCCCACTCACTGGCCAGCTCGTCGGTGAGGTTCAGTCCAGCTCATCCAGCACCTGTGACACCACCGCGTCGCTGCGGGGACAAGGGGGTCAGGGGTCACGCCGGGTCCCCCCCAGTGTCCCCTGACCCAGCCTCAGTGTCCCCTTACCTGCTCTGTCCCCACTCACGATGTCCCCAACCTTCCCGGCATCCCATACCCCACAAGTCCCCATCCCTCCCCAGCCCACCCAGGGTGTCCCCATGTGTCCCCCCATGTCCTCAGCCCACATGTCCCCACCTTCCTGTCCCCTCATGCCCGCTGTGTCCCCATGTCCCCACCCCACCATGTCCCCGTCTTCCATGTCCTCCGTATCTCCATTCTACCATGTCCCCCTCTCCGTGTGCCCCCCATGACTCCCACACCGTGTCCCCATTCCCCATGTCCCCCAAATCCCTGCCTCCATGACCCCGATGTCCCCATGTCTCTGTCCCCTCGTGTCCCCACCCCACCACATCCCCTTCTCATGTCTTTCTCCATGACCCTCCATGTTCTCAACCCTACCACGTCCTTGTCCCACCACGTCCTGCCCTATGTCCCCACCAGGTCCCCACCCCACCGCATCCCTGTTCCCCCACGTCCATGTCCCACCAGGTCTACATCCCATCATGTCCCCCCCTTTCTGTCCCCCGCCACGCTCCCGTGTCCATGAGCCAAACGTCCTTGTCCCACGTCCCATTCCACCACGTTCTCCTTTTCCCTGTCCCCTTGTGTCCCCACTGTCCCTAATCTCCCACATCCCCGTCTCCTCTGTCTTTGTCCCACCACATCCTTCTCCACACGCCCCCGCCATGTCCTCCACCCCAGTGTCCCCGTCCCCCACAACCCCCTGTCCCCGCCATGTCCCCCACCTCTCCTCCTCATCGTCTTCATCCCCCATAGCGTCATCGATGGCATCGTTCATCAGCTCCTCTTTCATGTCCATGATCTCCGCCTGCTTCTCAAACTCCATCATGATCTTCTGGATCTGGGCAGCTTCAGCTGGGGGGGGACACAGGAACATGGCACATGGCACACAGGGACACAGGGATGTCCCCATGGCCATGTTGGACAGTTCATGGTGGGTACAGCCTTCGGCATGTCCCCACGGCCATCTCGGGTCATTTGTGGTGGCTACAGTCCCCCACACCCACCCTGTGTGGTTTCTGGGGCCGTGGCCTTGGGCACATTCTCTGTGGCAGCTCATGGTTGCCACAGTCTCATGGACATCTTCATGGCCACCCCAAGCAGCTTGCGGTGGCCTTGGCCACAGGGATGTCTCCCCTGAAGCAGCTGGTGGTAGCCATGGTCTTAGGGACATCTTCATGGGCAGGTCAGGGCAACTTGTGGTGGCCACAGCCTTGGGGTCTCCCCTGGGGCAGCTTGTGGTGGCCAGTCTTTGGGATGTCCTCACGGCCGCTCCAGGGCAGCTCACGGTGGCCACAGCCATGGGGACATCCCCGTGGCCACCCTGGGGCAGGTAATGATGGTCACAGCTTTGGGACATCCCCATGGAGCATCTCACAGCAGCCACAGCCTTGGGGACATCCCCACGGCACCTACCTGCCGGTTCATGGTGGCCATGGCCTTGGTGACGCCCTTCATGGCCTGGGCCATGGAGTTGTTGGACTTGAGGGTCTGGATCTTGAGGGACACGGCCTGGACGTTGGCCCTCATGGTGATGAACTTCTTCACGTAGCGCCGCGTCCGCACCAGATCCTTTGCCATAATCTTCACCGCATCCTGAAGGCCAAGGGGGGAACATCGAGCAGCCATGAGGTCCCCCAAGAGGCCAAGGGGATCTCCAGGGACCCCTCTGTGTCCCTCAGGGCCCACCACGGTCCCCATCACCATCTCAACAGTCTCCTTTGTACCCACCATGGGCACTTGGGATTTCCATGATCCCCCCCCCAGTCCCCATCGTGCTCCCTGGTGCTCTCCAAGCACCATGTCCCTGCGCGTCCCCTAGACCCACCATGGTCCCTGGTCTCCCCCAGCATTCAAGTCCCCTCCGTGGTCCCCAGGTCCCACCACTGTCCCCCAGGCCCCCTCCATGTCTCCTGGTCCCTCCCTGCTCCCCTGGTCCCCCCAAGCGTCCCAATCCTCACCATGTCCCCACCATGGTCCCCTCCAAGAGTCCTGGATCCCTCCACATCCCCTGGTCCCCAACAAGTCCCCTGGTCCCCTCCGTGTCCCCTGCTCCCCTCTGCAGTGCCCTGACATCCTTCACATTCCCACGTCCCCTCCACATCCCCTGCTCCACTCTGCATCACCCTGTCCCCACCGCAGTCTCTTGGTCCCCTCCGTGTCCCCACGTCCCCTCTGCATTCTCCTGTCCCCACCATGTCCCCTGGTCCCCACAACAGTCCCCTGGAGTCCTCGTCATCCTGGGTCCCCACAACTGTCCCCTTGTCCCCCCCTATTCTCCCATCCCCTCTACAGTCTCCTGATGCCCTCCACGTCCCCACCGTGTCCCCCGTGGTGTCCTCTCACCATCTGGCCCTGCTTGGCCATCTTCTTGATGTCAACGATGATCTTCTTCTCCTGCGCCTCGAGCTTCTGGCGCTCGCGGTCGAGCTCCCGCATGGCACGGGCCAGCGCCCGCTGGTTCTGCCGCAGCAGCTCCTCCGGCGTCTTCCGGCGCCCGAACAGCAGGTCCATGGCGGCAGCGGCGCCTGGGACACGGCCAGGTGGGACACGGACATCGGGGACACAGATGGGGAGGGCACGGACATGAGGGACACGGATATGGGGGACACAGGGATGTGGCGGGACACAGGGGGCATGGGTGGGGGTGACACGGACATGGAGGATGTGGACATCATGGGGACACAGACAGGGGGATGTGGGACACGGAGATTGAAGGGACACGGGCAGGGAGGGGACACAGGGCATGGAGGGGGCCATGAACATGGGGAGATGGACACGGGGGGACACGGAGATGGGGACGTGAATATTGGGGTACACGGACATTGGGGACGTGGGGGACATGGTCATGGGAGACATGGACACGAGGGACACAAAAGGCCAAAGACAAGGGGACCATGAACGTGGTGGGGACACAGACGTGGGGGACATGGAGACGAGGGACACAGATGGGGGGGACACGGAGGACAAGGGGGGACATGGATGTGGGGGACAGGAAGAAATGGGAGGAGGAGAGCAGGGTGGGACATGGGGAGACATGGGGGGGGACACAGGGGGGGCAAATAGAGACATGGGGGTGACACGAAAGGGGGGACAGGGAGGGGACACGGCGGGGGGGCATCACGATGCCACGTGGGGTCTGTCCCAGAGCACTCCGTTGCCCCCCCAGGACACTGATACCCCCCCAGGGGCATTTATTAGCCCCCCCAAAGGCACTGACACCCCCAGGGACACTTATTAACCTCCCCAGGGGCATTTATTACCCCCCCCCAAAGGCACTGACACCCCCAGGGACAATTATTAACCCCCCCAGGGGCATTTATTACCACCCCCAAAGGCACTGACACCCCCAGGGACACTTATTAACCCCCCAGGGGCATTTATTACCCCCCCAAAGGCACTGACACCCCCAGGGACACTTATTAACCCCCCAGGGGCATTTATTACCCCCCCAAAGGCACTGACACCCCCAGGGACACTTATTAACCTCCCCAGGGCATTTATTACCCCCCCCACAGGCACTGACACCCCCCAGGGACACTTATTAACCCCCCCAGGGCATTTATTACCCCCCCCACAGCACTGACACCCCCAGGGACACTTATTAACGCCCCCAGGGGCATTTATTACCCCCCCCCAAAGGCACTGACACCCCCAGGGACACTTATTAACGCCCCCAGGGGCATTTATTACCCCCCCCAAAGGCACTGACACCCCCAGGGACACTTATTAACCCCCCCAGGAGCATTTATTACCCCCCCCACAGGCACTGACACCCCCAGGGACACTTATTAACCCCCCCAGGGGCATTTATTACCCCCCCAAAGGCACTGACACCCCAGGGACACTTATTAACCCCCCAGGGGCATTTATTACCCCCCCCCCCACAGGCACTGACACCCCCAGGGACACTTATTAACCCCCCCAGGAGCATTTATTACCCCCCCCAAAGGCACTGACACCCCCAGGGACACTTATTAACCCCCCAGGGGCATTTATTACCCCCCCCAAAGGCACTGACACCCCCAGGGACACTTATTAACCCCCCCAGGGGCATTTATTACCCCCCCCACAGGCACTGACACCCCCAGGGACACTTATTAACCCCCCCAGGGGCATTTATTACCCCCCCAAAGGCACTGACACCCCCAGGGACACTTATTAACCCCCCAGGGGCATTTATTACCCCCCCCCCAAAGGCACTGACACCCCCAGGGACACTTATTAACCCCCCCACGGGCATTTATTACCCCCCCCAAAGGCACTGACACCCCCAGGGACACTTATTAACCCCCGCAGGGGCATTTATTACCCCCCCAAAGGCACTGACACCCCAGGGACACTTATTAACCCCCCCAGGGGCATTTATTACCCCCCCCACAGGCACTGACACCCCCAGGGACACTTATTAACCCCCCAGGGGCATTTATTACCCCCCCCCAAAGGCACTGACACCCCCAGGGACACTTATTAACCCCCCAGGAGCATTTATTACCCCCCCCAAAGGCAGTGACACCCCCAGGGACACTTATTAACCCCCCCAGGGGCATTTATTACCCCCCCCCCCAAAGGCACTGACACCCCAGGGACACTTATTAACCCCCCCACGGGCATTATTACCCCCCAAAGGCACTGACACCCCCAGGGACACTTATTAACCCCCCCAGGGGCATTTATTACCCCCCCCAAAGGCACTGACACCCCAGGGACACTTATTAACCCCCCAGGGGCATTTATTACCCCCCCCAAAGGCACTGACACCCCAGGGACACTTATTAACCCCCCCCAAAGGCACTGACACCCCCAGGGACACTTATTAACCCCCCCAGGGGCATTTATTACCCCCCCAAAGGCACTGACACCCCCAGGGACACTTATTAAACCCCCCCAGGGGCATTTATTACCCCCCCAAAGGCACTGACACCCCAGGGACACTTATTAACCTCCCCAGGGGGCATTTATTACCCCCCCCACAGGCACTGACACCCCCAGGAACACTTATTAACCCCCCCAGGGGCATTTATTACCACCCCCAAAGGCAATGACACCCCCAGGGACACTTATTAACCCCCCCAGGGGCATTTATTACCCCCCCCCAAAGGCACTGACACCCCCAGGGACACTATTAACCCCCCAGGGGCATTTATTACCCCCCCCAAAGGCACTGACACCCCCAGGGACACTTATTAACCCCCCCAGGGCATTTATTACCCCCCCCACAGGCACTGACACCCCCAGGGACACTTATTAACCCCCCCAGGGCATTTATTACCCCCCCACAGGCACTGACACCCCAGGGACACTTATTAACCCCCCAGGGGCATTTATTACCCCCCCGGGCCCAGCTGCCCCCCAAATCCCCCCCCCTTCAGCTGATTTACCCCAGGCCCCGCCCCACTGCCCCCAGGCCCCGCCCCTTCGTCATGGCAACAGGAAGCCCAGCCAATCGCCAGGCGAGGAGGACGCTCCCCCCCCCCCCGCCCCCTCCTCTCTATGGTTCGTCTCTTCCAGAGCGTCCCCACGAGTCTTCCCGCCGCCAACTCGCTGGTGCGGGCCCAGAGCGCCCCCCCGCGGCCCTCCGCACGGCCAGGCCGCTCTCTATGGTCTCGGGAGGCCCTCCCGCCCCCGGAGGACCCGTCGCTCTACGGTGCCCCCCGGCCCTCCCCGGGAGTCCCTTCTAACCCCCCTGGAGGTCCCGGGCCCCGCGCAGGCCGCCTCTATCACCCCGGTACCGGCCGCTCTGGCCCGCTCCTCTCTGTGGTACTACCGGTACCGGGCCCCTCTAGCCCCCCCCGCGGCTCTATGGTCCTTCCGGTACCGGGCCCCTCTGCCGCCCCCCACCACCACGACCCCCCGTACCGGGCCCCTCTACCCCCGCCGCCCTCACTCCATGTACCGGAGCCCTCTGCCCCCTCCCGCCCCCCGCTCTGTGGTTCCCCGGTACCGGGCCCTCTAGCCCGCTCCCCCGACGCTATGACCCCCGGTACCGGGCCCCTCTGCCCCCCCCCGCCGCCGCTATGACCCCCGGTGGCCTGTCCCGCCCCGCCCCCCCCCCCCGGCCCCTCACCCCGATCCTTCCGCGTCTGCCGGTCTCTCA
>NW_026776492.1:0-166317 GCF_030936135.1 Gavia stellata
TGTTTAGCCTACTAAAACTTCCAACGTACACAGCCTCTCCTGCTCAATCTGGCCAGAGCTCAACACCGAAATTGCGAACGTCCAGGGATTGCTCCTACACTAAAGGTGCCAGCCCTGAAAGCTCTTGCTGGTCCTCATCTCCCACTGGTAACCTCTCAAACGAACCACAAACACTTGGGCTCTGAACTTGTTTAGCCTACTAAAACTTCCAACGTACACAGCCTCTCCTGCTCAATCTGGCCAGAGCTCAACACCGAAATTGCGAACTTCCGGCGATTGCTCCTACACTAAAGGTGCCAGCCCTGAAAGCTCTTGCTGGTCCTCATCTCCCACTGGTAACCTCTCAAACGAACCACAAACACTTGGGCTCTGAACTTGTTTAGCCTACCAAAACTTCCAACGTACACAGCCTCTCCTGCTCAATCTGGCCAGAGCTCAACACCGAAAATGCGAACGTCCGGCGATTGCTCCTACACTAAAGGTGCCAGCCCTGAAAGCTCTTGCTGGTCCTTATCTCCCACTGGTAACCTCTCAAACGAACCACAAACACTTGGGCTCTGAACTTGTTTAGGCTACCAAAACTTCCAACGTACACAGCCTCTCCTGCTCAATCTGGCCAGAGCTCAACACCGAAAATGCGAACGTCCGGCGATTGCTCCTACACTAAAGGTGCCAGCCCTGAAAGCTCTTGCTGGTCCTCATCTCCCACTGGTAACCTCTCAAACGAACCACAAACACTTGGGCTCTGAACTTGTTTAGGCTACTAAAACTTCCAACGTACACAGCCTCTCCTGCTCAATCTGGCCAGAACTCAACACCGAAATTGCGAACGTCCGGCGATTGCTCCTACACTAAAGGTGCCAGCCCTGAAAGCTCTTGCTGGTCCTCATCTCCCACTGGTAACCTCTCAAACGAACCACAAACACTTGGGCTCTGAACTTGTTTAGCCTACTAAAACTTCCAACGTACACAGCCTCTCCTGCTCAATCTCGCCAGAGCTCAACACCGAAAATGCGAACGTCCAGGGATTGCTCCCACACTAAAGGTGCCAGCCCTGAAAGCTCTTGCTGGTCCTCATCTCCCACTGGTAACCTCTCAAACGAACCACAAACACTTGGGCTCTGAACTTCTTTAGCCTACTAAAACTTCCAACGTACACAGCCTCTCCTGCTCAATCTGGCCAGAGCTGAACACCGAAATTGCGAATGTCCGGCGATTGCTCCTACACTAAAGGTGCCAGCCCTGAAAGCTCTTGCTGGTCCTCATCTCCCACTGGTAACCTCTCAAACGAACCACAAACACTTGGGCTCTGAACTTGTTTAGCCTACTAAAACTTCCAACGTACACAGCCTCTCCTGCTCAATCTGGCCAGAGCTCAACATCGAAATTGCGAACGTCCGGCGATTGCTCCTACACTAAAGGTGCCAGCCCTGAAAGCTCTTGCTGATCCTCATCTCCCACTGGTAACCTCTCAAACGAACCACAAACACTTGGGCTCTGAACTTGTTTAGCCTACTAAAACTTCCAACGTACACAGCCTCTCCTGCTCAATCTGGCCAAAATTCAACACCGAAATTGCGAACGTCCGGCGATTGCTCCTACACTAAAGGTGCCAGCCCTGAAAGCTCTTGCTGGTCCTCATCTCCCACTGGTAACTCTCTCAAACGAACCACAAACACTTGGGCTCTGAACTTGTTTAGCCTACTAAAACTTCCAACGTACACAGCCTCTCCTGCTCAATCTGGCCAGAGCTCAACACCGGAATTGCGAACGTCCGGTGATTGCTCCTACACTAAAGGTGCCAGCCCTGAAAGCTCTTGCTGGTCCTCATCTCCCACTGGTAACCTCTCAAACGAACCACAAACACTTGGGCTCTGAACTTGTTTAGCCTACTAAAACTTCCAACGTACACAGCCTCTCCTGCTCAATCTGGCCAGAGCTCAACAACGAAATTGCGAACGTCCGGCGATTGCTCCTACACTAAAGGTGCCAGCCCTGAAAGCTGTTGCTGGTCCTCATCTCCCACTGGTAACCTCTCAAACGAACCACAAACACTTGGGCTCTGAACTTGTTTAGCCTACTAAAACTTCCAACGTACACAGCCTCTCCTGCTCAATCTGGCCAAAATTCAACACCGAAATTGCGAACGTCCGGCGATTGCTCCTACACTAAAGGTGCCAGCCCTGAAAGCTCTTGCTGGTCCTCATCTCCCACTGGTAACCTCTCAAACGAACCACAAACACTTGGGCTCTGAACTTGTTTAGCCTACTAAAACTTCCAACGTACACAGCCTCTCCTGCTCAATCTGGCCAAAATTCAACACCGAAATTGCGAACGTCCGGCGATTGCTCCTACACTAAAGGTGCCAGCCCTGAAAGCTCTTGCTGGTCCTCATCTCCCACTGGTAACCTCTCAAACGAACCACAAACACTTGGGCTCTGAACTTGTTTAGCCTACTAAAACTTCCAACGTACACAGCCTCTCCTGCTCAATCTGGCCAGAGCTCAACACCGAAAATGCGAACGTCCAGGGATTGCTCCTACACTAAAGGTGCCAGCCCTGAAAGCTCTTGCTGGTCCTCATCTCCCACTGGTAACCTCTCAAACGAACCACAAACACTTGGGCTCTGAACTTGTTTAGCCTACCAAAACTTCCAACGTACACAGCCTCTCCTGCTCAATCTGGCCAGAGCTCAACACCGAAATTGCGAACGTCCAGCGATTGCTCCCACGCTAAAGGTGCCAGCCCTGAAAGCTCTTGCTGGTCCTCATCTCCCACTGGTAACCTCTCAAACGAACCACAAACACTTGGGCTCTGAACTTGTTTAGGCTACTAAAACTTCCAACGTACACAGCCTCTCCTGCTCAATCTGGCCAAAATTCAACACCGAAAATGCGAACGTCCAGGGATTGCTCCTACACTAAAGGTGCCAGCCCTGGGTGAAAGCTCTTGCTGGTCCTCATCTCCCACTGGTAACCTCTCAAACGAACCACAAACACTTGGGCTCTGAACTTGTTTAGCCTACTAAAACTTCCAACGTACACAGCCTCTCCTGCTCAATCTGGCCAGAGCTCAACACCGAAATTGCGAACGTCCAGGGATTGCTCCTACACTAAAGGTGCCAGCCCTGAAAGCTCTTGCTGGTCCTCATCTCCCACTGGTAACCTCTCAAACGAACCACAAACACTTGGGCTCTGAACTTGTTTAGCCTACTAAAACTTCCAACGTACACAGCCTCTCCTGCTCAATCTGGCCAGAGCTCAACACCGAAATTGCGAACGTCCAGGGATTGCTCCTACACTAAAGGTGCCAGCCCTGAAAGCTCTTGCTGGTCCTCATCTCCCACTGGTAACCTCTCAAACGAACCACAAACACTTGGGCTCTGAACTTGTTTAGCCTACTAAAACTTCCAACGTACACAGCCTCTCCTGCTCAATCTGGCCAGAGCTCAACACCGAAATTGCGAACGTCCAGCGGTTGCTCCTACACTAAAGGTGCCAGCCCTGAAAGCTCTTGCTGGTCCTCATCTCCCACTGGTAACCTCTCAAACGAACCACAAACACTTGGGCTCTGAACTTGTTTAGCCTACTAAAACTTCCAACGTACACAGCCTCTCCTGCTCAATCTGGCCAGAGCTCAACACCGAAAATGCGAACGTCCAGGGATTGCTCCCACACTAAAGGTGCCAGCCCTGAAAGCTCTTGCTGGTCCTCATCTCCCACTGGTAACCTCTCAAACGAACCACAAACACTTGGGCTCTGAACTTGTTTAGCCTACTAAAACTTCCAACGTACACAGCCTCTCCTGCTCAATCTGGCCAGAGCTCAACACCGAAAATGCGAACGTCCAGCAATTGCTCCTACACGAAAGGTGCCAGCCCTGAAAGCTCTTGCTGGTCCTCATCTCCCACTGGTAACCTCTCAAACGAACCACAAACACTTGGGCTCTGAACTTGTTTAGCCTACTAAAACTTCCAACGTACACAGCCTCTCCTGCTCAATCTGGCCAGAGCTCAACACCGGAATTGCGAACGTCCGGCGATTGCTCCTACACTAAAGGTGCCAGCCCTGAAAGCTCTTGCTGGTCCTCATCTCCCACTGGTAACCTCTCAAACGAACCACAAACACTTGGGCTCTGAACTTGTTTAGCCTACTAAAACTTCCAACGTACACAACCTCTCCTGCTCAATCTGGCCAGAGCTCAACACCGAAATTGCGAACGTCCGGCGATTGCTCCTACACTAAAGGTGCCAGCCCTGAAAGCTCTTGCTGGTCCTCATCTCCCACTGGTAACCTCTCAAACGAACCACAAACACTTGGGCTCTGAACTTGTTTAGCCTACCAAAACTTCCAACGTACACAGCCTCTCCTGCTCAATCTGGCCAGAGCTCAACACCGAAATTGCGAACGTCCGGCGATTGCTCCTATACTAAAGGTGCCAGCCCTGAAAGCTGTTGCTGGTCCTCATCTCCCACTGGTAACCTCTCAAACGAACCACAAACACTTGGGCTCTGAACTTGTTTAGCCTACTAAAACTTCCAACGTACACAGCCTCTCCTGCTCAATCTGGCCAAAATTCAACACCGAAAATGCGAACGTCCAGGGATTGCTCCTACACTAAAGGTGCCAGCCCTGAAAGCTCTTGCTGGTCCTCATCTCCCACTGGTAACCTCTCAAATGAACCACAAACACTTGGGCTCTGAACTTGTTTAGCGTACTAAAACTTCCAACGTACACAGCCTCTCCTGCTCAATCTGGCCAGAGCTCAACACCGGAATTGCGAACGTCCAGGGATTGCTCCTACACAAAAGGTGCCAGCCCTGAAAGCTCTTGCTGATCCTCATCTCCCACTGGTAACCTCTCAAACGAACCACAAACACTTGGGCTCTGAACTTGTTTAGGCTACTAAAACTTCCAACGTACACAGCCTCTCCTGCTCAATCTGGCCAGAGCTCAACACCAAAATTGCGAACGTCCGGCGATTGATCCTACACTAAAGGTGACAGCCCTGAAAGCTCTTGCTGGTCCTCATCTCCCACTGGTAACCTCTCAAACGAACCACAAACACTTGGGCTCTGAACTTGTTTAGCCTACTAAAACTTCCAACGTACACAGCCTCTCCTGCTCAATCTGGCCAGAGCTCAACACCGAAATTGCTAACGTTCAGGGATTGCTCCTACACTAAAGATGCCAGCCCTGACAGCTCTTGCTGGTCCTCATCTCCCACTGGTAACCTCTCAAACGAACCACAAACACTTGGGCTCTGAACTTTTTTAGCCTACTAAAACTTCCAACGTACACAGCCTCTCCTGCTCAATCTGGCCAGAGCTCAACACCGAAAATGCGAACGTCCAGGGATTGCTCCTACACTAAAGGTGCCAGCCCTGAAAGCTCTTGCTGGTCCTCATCTCCCACTGGTAACCTCTCAAACGAACCACAAACACTTGGGCTCTGAACTTGTTTAGCCTACTAAAACTTCCAACGTACACAGCCTCTCCTGCTCAATCTGGCCAGAGCTCAACAACGAAATTGCGAACGTCCAGGGATTGCTCCTACACTAAAGGTGCCAGCCCTGAAAGCTCTTGCTGGTCCTCATCTCCCACTGGTAACCTCTCAAACGAACCACAAACACTTGGGCTCTGAACTTGTTTAGCCTACGAAAACTTCCAACGTACACAGCCTCTCCTGCTCAATCTGGCCAGAGCTCAACACCGGAATTGCGAACGTCCGGCGATTGCTCCTACACTAAAGGTGCCAGCCCTGAAAGCTCTTGCTGGTCCTCATCTCCCACTGGTAACCTCTCAAACGAACCACAAACACTTGGGCTCTGAACTTGTTTAGCCTACTAAAACTTCCAACGTACACAGCCTCTCCTGCTCAATCTGGCCAGAGCTCAACACCGAAATTGCGAACGTCCGGCGATTGCTCCTACACTAAAGGTGCCAGCCCTGAAAGCTCTTGCTGGTCCTCATCTCCCACTGGTAACCTCTCAAACGAACCACAAACACTTGGGCTCTGAACTTGTTTAGCCTACCAAAACTTCCAACGTACACAGCCTCTCCTGCTCAATCTGGCCAGAGCTCAACACCGAAATTGCGAACGTCCGGCGATTGCTCCTATACTAAAGGTGCCAGCCCTGAAAGCTCTTGCTGGTCCTCATCTCCCACTGGTAACCTCTCAAACGAACCACAAACACTTGGGCTCTGAACTTGTTTAGCCTACTAAAACTTCCAACGTACACAGCCTCTCCTGCTCAATCTGGCCAGAGCTCAACACCGAAAATGCGAACGTCCAGGGATTGCTCCTACACTAAAGGTGCCAGCCCTGAAAGCTCTTGCTGGTCCTCATCTCCCACTGGTAACCTCTCAAATGAACCACAAACACTTGGGCTCTGAACTTGTTTAGCGTACTAAAACTTCCAACGTACACAGCCTCTCCTGCTCAATCTGGCCAAAATTCAACACCGAAATTGCGAACGTCCAGGGATTGCTCCTACACAAAAGGTGCCAGCCCTGAAAGCTCTTGCTGATCCTCATCTCCCACTGGTAACCTCTCAAACGAACCACAAACACTTGGGCTCTGAACTTGTTTAGGCTACTAAAACTTCCAACGTACACAGCCTCTCCTGCTCAATCTGGCCAGAGCTCAACACCAAAATTGCGAACGTCCGGCGATTGCTCCTACACTAAAGGTGCCAGCCCTGAAAGCTCTTGCTGGTCCTCATCTCCCACTGGTAACCTCTCAAACGAACCACAAACACTTGGGCTCTGAACTTGTTTAGCCTACTAAAACTTCCAACGTACACAGCCTCTCCTGCTCAATCTGGCCAGAGCTCAACACCGAAATTGCGAACGTTCAGGGATTGCTCCTACACTAAAGATGCCAGCCCTGACAGCTCTTGCTGGTCCTCATCTCCCACTGGTAACCTCTCAAACGAACCACAAACACTTGGGCTCTGAACTTTTTTAGCCTACTAAAACTTCCAACGTACACAGCCTCTCCTGCTCAATCTGGCCAGAGCTCAACACCGAAAATGCGAACGTCCAGGGATTGCTCCTACACTAAAGGTGCCAGCCCTGAAAGCTCTTGCTGGTCCTCATCTCCCACTGGTAACCTCTCAAACGAACCACAAACACTTGGGCTCTGAACTTGTTTAGCCTACTAAAACTTCCAACGTACACAGCCTCTCCTGCTCAATCTGGCCAAAATTCAACACCGAAAATGCGAACGTCCAGGGATTGCTCCTACACTAAAGGTGCCAGCCCTGAAAGCTCTTGCTGGTCCTCATCTCCCACTGGTAACCTCTCAAACGAACCACAAACACTTGGGCTCTGAACTTGTTTAGCCTACTAAAACTTCCAACGTACACAGCCTCTCCTGCTCAATCTGGCCAGAGCTCAACACCGAAATTGCGAACGTCCAGGGATTGCTCCTACACTAAAGGTGCCAGCCCTGAAAGCTCTTGCTGGTCCTCATCTCCCACTGGTAACCTCTCAAACGAACCACAAACACTTGGGCTCTGAACTTGTTTAGCCTACTAAAACTTCCAACGTACACAGCCTCTCCTGCTCAATCTGGCCAAAATTCAACACCGAAATTGCGAACGTCCGGCGATTGCTCCTACACTAAAGGTGCCAGCCCTGAAAGCTCTTGCTGGTCCTCATCTCCCACTGGTAACCTCTCAAACGAACCACAAACACTTGGGCTCTGAACTTGTTTAGCCTACTAAAACTTCCAACGTACACAGCCTCTCCTGCTCAATCTGGCCAGAGCTCAACACCGGAATTGCGAACGTCCGGTGATTGCTCCTACACTAAAGGTGCCAGCCCTGAAAGCTCTTGCTGGTCCTCATCTCCCACTGGTAACCTCTCAAACGAACCACAAACACTTGGGCTCTGAACTTGTTTAGCCTACTAAAACTTCCAACGTACACAGCCTCTCCTGCTCAATCTGGCCAGAGCTCAACACCGAAATTGCGAACGTCCGGCGATTGCTCCTACACTAAAGGTGCCAGCCCTGAAAGCTCTTGCTGGTCCTCATCTCCCACTGGTAACCTCTCAAACGAACCACAAACACTTGGGCTCTGAACTTGTTTAGGCTATTAAAACTTCCAACGTACACAGCCTCTCCTGCTCAATCTGGCCAGAGCTCAACACCGAAAATGCGAACGTCCGGCGATTGCTCCTACACTAAAGGTGCCAGCCCTGAAAGCTCTTGCTGGTCCTCATCTCCCACTGGTAACCTCTCAAACGAACCACAAACACTTGGGCTCTGAACTTGTTTAGCCTACTAAAACTTCCAACGTACACAGCCTCTCCTGCTCAATCTGGCCAGAGCTCAACAACGAAATTGCGAACGTCCGGCGATTGCTCCTACACTAGGTGCCAGCCCTGAAAGTTCTTGCTGGTCCTCATCTCCCACTGGTAACCTCTCAAACGAACCACAAACACTTGGGCTCTGAACTTGTTTAGCCTACTAAAACTTCCAACGTACACAGCCTCTCCTGCTCAATCTGGCCAAAATTCAACACCGAAATTGCGAACGTCCGGCGATTGCTCCTACACTAAAGGTGCCAGCCCTGAAAGCTCTTGCTGGTCCTCATCTCCCACTGGTAACCTCTCAAACGAACCACAAACACTTGGGCTCTGAACTTGTTTAGCCTACTAAAACTTCCAACGTACACAGCCTCTCCTGCTCAATCTGGCCAAAATTCAACACCGAAATTGCGAACGTCCGGCGATTGCTCCTACACTAAAGGTGCCAGCCCTGAAAGCTCTTGCTGGTCCTCATCTCCCACTGGTAACCTCTCAAACGAACCACAAACACTTGGGCTCTGAACTTGTTTAGCCTACCAAAACTTCCAACGTACACAGCCTCTCCTGCTCAATCTGGCCAGAGCTCAACACCGAAATTGCGAACGTCCGGCGATTGCTCCTATACTAAAGGTGCCAGCCCTGAAAGCTCTTGCTGGTCCTCATCTCCCACTGGTAACCTCTCAAACGAACCACAAACACTTGGGCTCTGAACTTGTTTAGCCTACTAAAACTTCCAACGTACACAGCCTCTCCTGCTCAATCTGGCCAGAGCTCAACACCGAAAATGCGAACGTCCAGGGATTGCTCCTACACTAAAGGTGCCAGCCCTGACAGCTCTTGCTGGTCCTCATCTCCCACTGGTAACCTCTCAAACGAACCACAAACACTTGGGCTCTGAACTTTTTTAGCCTACTAAAACTTCCAACGTACACAGCCTCTCCTGCTCAATCTGGCCAGAGCTCAACACCGAAAATGCGAACGTCCAGGGATTGCTCCTACACTAAAGGTGCCAGCCCTGAAAGCTCTTGCTGGTCCTCATCTCCCACTGGTAACCTCTCAAACGAACCACAAACACTTGGGCTCTGAACTTGTTTAGCCTACTAAAACTTCCAACGTACACAGCCTCTCCTGCTCAATCTGGCCAAAATTCAACACCGAAAATGCGAACGTCCAGGGATTGCTCCTACACTAAAGGTGCCAGCCCTGAAAGCTCTTGCTGGTCCTCATCTCCCACTGGTAACCTCTCAAACGAACCACAAACACTTGGGCTCTGAACTTGTTTAGCCTACTAAAACTTCCAACGTACACAGCCTCTCCTGCTCAATCTGGCCAGAGCTCAACACCGAAATTGCGAACGTCCAGGGATTGCTCCTACACTAAAGGTGCCAGCCCTGAAAGCTCTTGCTGGTCCTCATCTCCCACTGGTAACCTCTCAAACGAACCACAAACACTTGGGCTCTGAACTTGTTTAGCCTACTAAAACTTCCAACGTACACAGCCTCTCCTGCTCAATCTGGCCAAAATTCAACACCGAAATTGCGAACGTCCGGCGATTGCTCCTACACTAAAGGTGCCAGCCCTGAAAGCTCTTGCTGGTCCTCATCTCCCACTGGTAACCTCTCAAACGAACCACAAACACTTGGGCTCTGAACTTGTTTAGCCTACTAAAACTTCCAACGTACACAGCCTCTCCTGCTCAATCTGGCCAGAGCTCAACACCGGAATTGCGAACGTCCGGTGATTGCTCCTACACTAAAGGTGCCAGCCCTGAAAGCTCTTGCTGGTCCTCATCTCCCACTGGTAACCTCTCAAACGAACCACAAACACTTGGGCTCTGAACTTGTTTAGCCTACTAAAACTTCCAACGTACACAGCCTCTCCTGCTCAATCTGGCCAGAGCTCAACACCGAAATTGCGAACGTCCGGCGATTGCTCCTACACTAAAGGTGCCAGCCCTGAAAGCTGTTGCTGGTCCTCATCTCCCACTGGTAACCTCTCAAACGAACCACAAACACTTGGGCTCTGAACTTGTTTAGGCTATTAAAACTTCCAACGTACACAGCCTCTCCTGCTCAATCTGGCCAGAGCTCAACACCGAAAATGCGAACGTCCGGCGATTGCTCCTACACTAAAGGTGCCAGCCCTGAAAGCTCTTGCTGGTCCTCATCTCCCACTGGTAACCTCTCAAACGAACCACAAACACTTGGGCTCTGAACTTGTTTAGCCTACTAAAACTTCCAACGTACACAGCCTCTCCTGCTCAATCTGGCCAGAGCTCAACAACGAAATTGCGAACGTCCGGCGATTGCTCCTACACTAGGTGCCAGCCCTGAAAGTTCTTGCTGGTCCTCATCTCCCACTGGTAACCTCTCAAACGAACCACAAACACTTGGGCTCTGAACTTGTTTAGCCTACTAAAACTTCCAACGTACACAGCCTCTCCTGCTCAATCTGGCCAAAATTCAACACCGAAATTGCGAACGTCCGGCGATTGCTCCTACACTAAAGGTGCCAGCCCTGAAAGCTCTTGCTGGTCCTCATCTCCCACTGGTAACCTCTCAAACGAACCACAAACACTTGGGCTCTGAACTTGTTTAGCCTACTAAAACTTCCAACGTACACAGCCTCTCCTGCTCAATCTGGCCAAAATTCAACACCGAAATTGCGAACGTCCGGCGATTGCTCCTACACTAAAGGTGCCAGCCCTGAAAGCTCTTGCTGATCCTCATCTCCCACTGGTAACCTCTCAAACGAACCACAAACACTTGGGCTCTGAACTTGTTTAGCCTACTAAAACTTCCAACGTACACAGCCTCTCCTGCTCAATCTGGCCAAAATTCAACACCGAAAATGCGAACGTCCAGGGATTGCTCCTACACTAAAGGTGCCAGCCCTGAAAGCTCTTGCTGGTCCTCATCTCCCACTGGTAACCTCTCAAACGAACCACAAACACTTGGGCTCTGAACTTGTTTAGCCTACTAAAACTTCCAACGTACACAGCCTCTCCTGCTCAATCTGGCCAGAGCTCAACACCGAAATTGCGAACGTCCAGGGATTGCTCCTACACTAAAGGTGCCAGCCCTGAAAGCTCTTGCTGGTCCTCATCTCCCACTGGTAACCTCTCAAACGAACCACAAACACTTGGGCTCTGAACTTGTTTAGCCTACTAAAACTTCCAACGTACACAGCCTCTCCTGCTCAATCTGGCCAGAGCTCAACACCGAAATTGCGAACGTCCAGGGATTGCTCCTACACTAAAGGTGCCAGCCCTGAAAGCTCTTGCTGGTCCTCATCTCCCACTGGTAACCTCTCAAACGAACCACAAACACTTGGGCTCTGAACTTGTTTAGCCTACTAAAACTTCCAACGTACACAGCCTCTCCTGCTCAATCTGGCCAGAGCTCAACACCGAAATTGCGAACGTCCAGCGGTTGCTCCTACACTAAAGGTGCCAGCCCTGAAAGCTCTTGCTGGTCCTCATCTCCCACTGGTAACCTCTCAAACGAACCACAAACACTTGGGCTCTGAACTTGTTTAGCCTACTAAAACTTCCAACGTACACAGCCTCTCCTGCTCAATCTGGCCAGAGCTCAACACCGAAAATGCGAACGTCCAGGGATTGCTCCCACACTAAAGGTGCCAGCCCTGAAAGCTCTTGCTGGTCCTCATCTCCCACTGGTAACCTCTCAAACGAACCACAAACACTTGGGCTCTGAACTTGTTTAGCCTACTAAAACTTCCAACGTACACAGCCTCTCCTGCTCAATCTGGCCAGAGCTCAACACCGAAAATGCGAACGTCCAGCAATTGCTCCTACACGAAAGGTGCCAGCCCTGAAAGCTCTTGCTGGTCCTCATCTCCCACTGGTAACCTCTCAAACGAACCACAAACACTTGGGCTCTGAACTTGTTTAGCCTACTAAAACTTCCAACGTACACAGCCTCTCCTGCTCAATCTGGCCAGAGCTCAACACCGGAATTGCGAACGTCCGGCGATTGCTCCTACACTAAAGGTGCCAGCCCTGAAAGCTCTTGCTGGTCCTCATCTCCCACTGGTAACCTCTCAAACGAACCACAAACACTTGGGCTCTGAACTTGTTTAGCCTACTAAAACTTCCAACGTACACAGCCTCTCCTGCTCAATCTGGCCAGAGCTCAACACCGAAATTGCGAACGTCCGGCGATTGCTCCTACACTAAAGGTGCCAGCCCTGAAAGCTCTTGCTGGTCCTCATCTCCCACTGGTAACCTCTCAAACGAACCACAAACACTTGGGCTCTGAACTTGTTTAGCCTACTAAAACTTCCAACGTACACAGCCTCTCCTGCTCAATCTGGCCAGAGCTCAACACCGAAATTGCGAACGTCCGGCGATTGCTCCTACACTAAAGGTGCCAGCCCTGAAAGCTGTTGCTGGTCCTCATCTCCCACTGGTAACCTCTCAAACGAACCACAAACACTTGGGCTCTGAACTTGTTTAGGCTATTAAAACTTCCAACGTACACAGCCTCTCCTGCTCAATCTGGCCAGAGCTCAACACCGAAAATGCGAACGTCCGGCGATTGCTCCTACACTAAAGGTGCCAGCCCTGAAAGCTCTTGCTGGTCCTCATCTCCCACTGGTAACCTCTCAAACGAACCACAAACACTTGGGCTCTGAACTTGTTTAGCCTACTAAAACTTCCAACGTACACAGCCTCTCCTGCTCAATCTGGCCAGAGCTCAACAACGAAATTGCGAACGTCCGGCGATTGCTCCTACACTAAAGGTGCCAGCCCTGAAAGTTCTTGCTGGTCCTCATCTCCCACTGGTAACCTCTCAAACGAACCACAAACACTTGGGCTCTGAACTTGTTTAGCCTACTAAAACTTCCAACGTACACAGCCTCTCCTGCTCAATCTGGCCAAAATTCAACACCGAAATTGCGAACGTCCGGCGATTGCTCCTACACTAAAGGTGCCAGCCCTGAAAGCTCTTGCTGGTCCTCATCTCCCACTGGTAACCTCTCAAACGAACCACAAACACTTGGGCTCTGAACTTGTTTAGCCTACTAAAACTTCCAACGTACACAGCCTCTCCTGCTCAATCTGGCCAAAATTCAACACCGAAATTGCGAACGTCCGGCGATTGCTCCTACACTAAAGGTGCCAGCCCTGAAAGCTCTTGCTGATCCTCATCTCCCACTGGTAACCTCTCAAACGAACCACAAACACTTGGGCTCTGAACTTGTTTAGCCTACTAAAACTTCCAACGTACACAGCCTCTCCTGCTCAATCTGGCCAAAATTCAACACCGAAAATGCGAACGTCCAGGGATTGCTCCTACACTAAAGGTGCCAGCCCTGAAAGCTCTTGCTGGTCCTCATCTCCCACTGGTAACCTCTCAAACGAACCACAAACACTTGGGCTCTGAACTTGTTTAGCCTACTAAAACTTCCAACGTACACAGCCTCTCCTGCTCAATCTGGCCAGAGCTCAACACCGAAATTGCGAACGTCCAGGGATTGCTCCTACACTAAAGGTGCCAGCCCTGAAAGCTCTTGCTGGTCCTCATCTCCCACTGGTAACCTCTCAAACGAACCACAAACAATTGCGCTCTGAACTTGTTTAGCCTACTAAAACTTCCAACGTACACAGCCTCTCCTGCTCAATCTGGCCAGAGCTCAACACCGAAATTGCGAACGTCCAGGGATTGCTCCTACACTAAAGGTGCCAGCCCTGAAAGCTCTTGCTGGTCCTCATCTCCCACTGGTAACCTCTCAAACGAACCACAAACACTTGGGCTCTGAACTTGTTTAGCCTACTAAAACTTCCAACGTACACAGCCTCTCCTGCTCAATCTGGCCAGAGCTCAACACCGAAAATGCGAACGTCCAGGGATTGCTCCCACACTAAAGGTGCCAGCCCTGAAAGCTCTTGCTGGTCCTCATCTCCCACTGGTAACCTCTCAAACGAACCACAAACACTTGGGCTCTGAACTTGTTTAGCCTACTAAAACTTCCAACGTACACAGCCTCTCCTGCTCAATCTGGCCAGAGCTCAACACCGAAAATGCGAACGTCCAGCAATTGCTCCTACACGAAAGGTGCCAGCCCTGAAAGCTCTTGCTGGTCCTCATCTCCCACTGGTAACCTCTCAAACGAACCACAAACACTTGGGCTCTGAACTTGTTTAGCCTACTAAAACTTCCAACGTACACAGCCTCTCCTGCTCAATCTGGCCAGAGCTCAACACCGGAATTGCGAACGTCCGGCGATTGCTCCTACACTAAAGGTGCCAGCCCTGAAAGCTCTTGCTGGTCCTCATCTCCCACTGGTAACCTCTCAAACGAACCACAAACACTTGGGCTCTGAACTTGTTTAGCCTACTAAAACTTCCAACGTACACAGCCTCTCCTGCTCAATCTGGCCAGAGCTCAACACCGAAATTGCGAACGTCCGGCGATTGCTCCTACACTAAAGGTGCCAGCCCTGAAAGCTCTTGCTGGTCCTCATCTCCCACTGGTAACCTCTCAAACGAACCACAAACACTTGGGCTCTGAACTTGTTTAGCCTACCAAAACTTCCAACGTACACAGCCTCTCCTGCTCAATCTGGCCAGAGCTCAACACCGAAATTGCGAACGTCCGGCGATTGCTCCTATACTAAAGGTGCCAGCCCTGAAAGCTGTTGCTGGTCCTCATCTCCCACTGGTAACCTCTCAAACGAACCACAAACACTTGGGCTCTGAACTTGTTTAGCCTACGAAAACTTCCAACGTACACAGCCTCTCCTGCTCAATCTGGCGAGAGCTCAACACCGAAAATGCGAACGTCCAGGGATTGCTCCTACACTAAAGGTGCCAGCCCTGAAAGCTCTTGCTGGTCCTCATCTCCCACTGGTAACCTCTCAAATGAACCACAAACACTTGGGCTCTGAACTTGTTTAGCGTACTAAAACTTCCAACGTACACAGCCTCTCCTGCTCAATCTGGCCAGAGCTCAACACCGGAATTGCGAACGTCCAGGGATTGCTCCTACACTAAAGGTGCCAGCCCTGAAAGCTCTTGCTGATCCTCATCTCCCACTGGTAACCTCTCAAACGAACCACAAACACTTGGGCTCTGAACTTGTTTAGCCTACTAAAACTTCCAACGTACACAGCCTCTCCTGCTCAATCTGGCCAGAGCTCAACACCGGAATTGCGAACGTCCAGGGATTGCTCCTACACAAAAGGTGCCAGCCCTGAAAGCTCTTGCTGATCCTCATCTCCCACTGGTAACCTCTCAAACGAACCACAAACACTTGGGCTCTGAACTTGTTTAGCCTACTAAAACTTCCAACGTACACAGCCTCTCCTGCTCAATCTGGCCAGAGCTCAACACCGAAAATGCGAACGTCCAGGGATTGCTCCTACACTAAAGGTGCCAGCCCTGAAAGCTCTTGCTGGTCCTCATCTCCCACTGGTAACCTCTCAAACGAACCACAAACACTTGGGCTCTGAACTTGTTTAGCCTACTAAAACTTCCAACGTACACAGCCTCTCCTGCTCAATCTGGCCAGAGCTCAACACCGAAATTGCGAACGTCCAGGGATTGCTCCCACGCTAAAGGTGCCAGCCCTGAAAGCTCTTGCTGGTCCTCATCTCCCACTGGTAACCTCTCAAACGAACCACAAACACTTGGGCTCTGAACTTGTTTAGCCTACTAAAACTTCCAACGTACACAGCCTCTCCTGCTCAATCTGGCCAAAATTCAACACCGAAAATGCGAACGTCCAGGGATTGCTCCTACACTAAAGGTGCCAGCCCTGAAAGCTCTTGCTGGTCCTCATCTCCCACTGGTAACCTCTCAAACGAACCACAAACACTTGGGCTCTGAACTTGTTTAGCCTACTAAAACTTCCAACGTACACAGCCTCTCCTGCTCAATCTGGCCAGAGCTCAACACCGAAATTGCGAACGTCCAGGGATTGCTCCTACACTAAAGGTGCCAGCCCTGAAAGCTCTTGCTGGTCCTCATCTCCCACTGGTAACCTCTCAAACGAACCACAAACACTTGGGCTCTGAACTTTTTTAGCCTACTAAAACTTCCAACGTACACAGCCTCTCCTGCTCAATCTGGCCAGAGCTCAACAACGAAATTGCGAACGTCCGGCGATTGCTCCTACACTAAAGGTGCCAGCCCTGAAAGCTCTTGCTGGTCCTCATCTCCCACTGGTAACCTCTCAAACGAACCACAAACACTTGGGCTCTGAACTTGTTTAGCCTACTAAAACTTCCAACGTACACAGCCTCTCCTGCTCAATCTGGCCAGAGCTCAACACCGAAAATGCGAACGTCCAGCAATTGCTCCTACACGAAAGGTGCCAGCCCTGAAAGCTCTTGCTGGTCCTCATCTCCCACTGGTAACCTCTCAAACGAACCACAAACACTTGGGCTCTGAACTTGTTTAGCCTACTAAAACTTCCAACGTACACAGCCTCTCCTGCTCAATCTGGCCAGAGCTCAACACCGGAATTGCGAACGTCCGGCGATTGCTCCTACACTAAAGGTGCCAGCCCTGAAAGCTCTTGCTGGTCCTCATCTCCCACTGGTAACCTCTCAAACGAACCACAAACACTTGGGCTCTGAACTTGTTTAGCCTACGAAAACTTCCAACGTACACAGCCTCTCCTGCTCAATCTGGCCAGAGCTCAACACCGAAATTGCGAACGTCCGGCGATTGCTCCTATACTAAAGGTGCCAGCCCTGAAAGCTGTTGCTGGTCCTCATCTCCCACTGGTAACCTCTCAAACGAACCACAAACACTTGGGCTCTGAACTTGTTTTGGCTACTAAAACTTCCAACGTACACAGCCTCTCCTGCTCAATCTGGCGAGAGCTCAACACCGAAAATGCGAACGTCCAGGGATTGCTCCTACACAAAAGGTGCCAGCCCTGAAAGCTCTTGCTGATCCTCATCTCCCACTGGTAACCTCTCAAACGAACCACAAACACTTGGGCTCTGAACTTGTTTAGGCTACTAAAACTTCCAACGTACACAGCCTCTCCTGCTCAATCTGGCCAGAGCTCAACACCAAAATTGCGAACGTCCGGCGATTGCTCCTACACTAAAGGTGACAGCCCTGAAAGCTCTTGCTGGTCCTCATCTCCCACTGGTAACCTCTCAAACGAACCACAAACACTTGGGCTCTGAACTTGTTTAGCCTACTAAAACTTCCAACGTACACAGCCTCTCCTGCTCAATCTGGCCAGAGCTCAACACCGAAATTGCGAACGTTCAGGGATTGCTCCTACACTAAAGATGCCAGCCCTGAAAGCTCTTGCTGGTCCTCATCTCCCACTGGTAACCTCTCAAACGAACCACAAACACTTGGGCTCTGAACTTTTTTAGCCTACTAAAACTTCCAACGTACACAGCCTCTCCTGCTCAATCTGGCCAGAGCTCAACACCGAAAATGCGAACGTCCAGGGATTGCTCCTACACTAAAGGTGCCAGCCCTGAAAGCTCTTGCTGGTCCTCATCTCCCACTGGTAACCTCTCAAACGAACCACAAACACTTGGGCTCTGAACTTGTTTAGCCTACCAAAACTTCCAACGTACACAGCCTCTCCTGCTCAATCTGGCCAGAGCTCAACACCGAAATTGCGAACGTCCAGCGATTGCTCCCACGCTAAAGGTGCCAGCCCTGAAAGCTCTTGCTGGTCCTCATCTCCCACTGGTAACCTCTCAAACGAACCACAAACACTTGGGCTCTGAACTTGTTTAGCCTACTAAAACTTCCAACGTACACAGCCTCTCCTGCTCAATCTGGCCAAAATTCAACACCGAAAATGCGAACGTCCAGGGATTGCTCCTACACTAAAGGTGCCAGCCCTGAAAGCTCTTGCTGGTCCTCATCTCCCACTGGTAACCTCTCAAACGAACCACAAACACTTGGGCTCTGAACTTGTTTAGCCTACTAAAACTTCCAACGTACACAGCCTCTCCTGCTCAATCTGGCCAGAGCTCAACACCGAAATTGCGAACGTCCAGGGATTGCTCCTACACTAAAGGTGCCAGCCCTGAAAGCTCTTGCTGGTCCTCATCTCCCACTGGTAACCTCTCAAACGAACCACAAACACTTGGGCTCTGAACTTGTTTAGCCTACTAAAACTTCCAACGTACACAGCCTCTCCTGCTCAATCTGGCCAGAGCTCAACAACGAAATTGCGAGCGTCCGGCGATTGCTCCTACACTAAAGGTGCCAGCCCTGAAAGCTCTTGCTGGTCCTCATCTCCCACTGGTAACCTCTCAAACGAACCACAAACACTTGGGCTCTGAACTTGTTTAGCCTACTAAAACTTCCAACGTACACAGCCTCTCCTGCTCAATCTGGCCAGAGCTCAACACCGAAATTGCGAACGTCCAGCGGTTGCTCCTACACTAAAGGTGCCAGCCCTGAAAGCTCTTGCTGGTCCTCATCTCCCACTGGTAACCTCTCAAACGAACCACAAACACTTGGGCTCTGAACTTGTTTAGCCTACTAAAACTTCCAACGTACACAGCCTCTCCTGCTCAATCTGGCCAGAGCTCAACACCGAAAATGCGAACGTCCAGGGATTGCTCCCACACTAAAGGTGCCAGCCCTGAAAGCTCTTGCTGATCCTCATCTCCCACTGGTAACCTCTCAAACGAACCACAAACACTTGGGCTCTGAACTTGTTTAGCCTACTAAAACTTCCAACGTACACAGCCTCTCCTGCTCAATCTGGCCAGAGCTCAACACCGAAAATGCGAACGTCCAGGGATTGCTCCTACACTAAAGGTGCCAGCCCTGAAAGCTCTTGCTGGTCCTCATCTCCCACTGGTAACCTCTCAAACGAACCACAAACACTTGGGCTCTGAACTTGTTTAGCCTACCAAAACTTCCAACGTACACAGCCTCTCCTGCTCAATCTGGCCAGAGCTCAACACCGAAATTGCGAACGTCCAGCGATTGCTCCCACGCTAAAGGTGCCAGCCCTGAAAGCTCTTGCTGGTCCTCATCTCCCACTGGTAACCTCTCAAACGAACCACAAACACTTGGGCTCTGAACTTGTTTAGCCTACTAAAACTTCCAACGTACACAGCCTCTCCTGCTCAATCTGGCCAAAATTCAACACCGAAAATGCGAACGTCCAGGGATTGCTCCTACACTAAAGGTGCCAGCCCTGAAAGCTCTTGCTGGTCCTCATCTCCCACTGGTAACCTCTCAAACGAACCACAAACACTTGGGCTCTGAACTTGTTTAGCCTACTAAAACTTCCAACGTACACAGCCTCTCCTGCTCAATCTGGCCAGAGCTCAACACCGAAATTGCGAACGTCCAGGGATTGCTCCTACACTAAAGGTGCCAGCCCTGAAAGCTCTTGCTGGTCCTCATCTCCCACTGGTAACCTCTCAAACGAACCACAAACACTTGGGCTCTGAACTTGTTTAGCCTACTAAAACTTCCAACGTACACAGCCTCTCCTGCTCAATCTGGCCAGAGCTCAACAACGAAATTGCGAACGTCCGGCGATTGCTCCTACACTAAAGGTGCCAGCCCTGAAAGCTCTTGCTGGTCCTCATCTCCCACTGGTAACCTCTCAAACGAACCACAAACACTTGGGCTCTGAACTTGTTTAGCCTACTAAAACTTCCAACGTACACAGCCTCTCCTGCTCAATCTGGCCAGAGCTCAACACCGAAAATGCGAACGTCCAGGGATTGCTCCTACACTAAAGGTGCCAGCCCTGAAAGCTCTTGCTGGTCCTCATCTCCCACTGGTAACCTCTCAAACGAACCACAAACACTTGGGCTCTGAACTTGTTTAGCCTACTAAAACTTCCAACGTACACAGCCTCTCCTGCTCAATCTGGCCAGAGCTCAACACCGAAAATGCGAACGTCCAGCAATTGCTCCTACACGAAAGGTGCCAGCCCTGAAAGCTCTTGCTGGTCCTCATCTCCCACTGGTAACCTCTCAAACGAACCACAAACACTTGGGCTCTGAACTTGTTTAGCCTACTAAAACTTCCAACGTACACAGCCTCTCCTGCTCAATCTGGCCAGAGCTCAACACCGGAATTGCGAACGTCCGGCGATTGCTCCTACACTAAAGGTGCCAGCCCTGAAAGCTCTTGCTGGTCCTCATCTCCCACTGGTAACCTCTCAAACGAACCACAAACACTTGGGCTCTGAACTTGTTTAGCCTACTAAAACTTCCAACGTACACAGCCTCTCCTGCTCAATCTGGCCAGAGCTCAACACCGAAATTGCGAACGTCCGGCGATTGCTCCTACACTAAAGGTGCCAGCCCTGAAAGCTCTTGCTGGTCCTCATCTCCCACTGGTAACCTCTCAAACGAACCACAAACACTTGGGCTCTGAACTTGTTTAGCCTACCAAAACTTCCAACGTACACAGCCTCTCCTGCTCAATCTGGCCAGAGCTCAACACCGAAATTGCGAACGTCCGGCGATTGCTCCTACACTAAAGGTGCCAGCCCTGAAAGCTGTTGCTGGTCCTCATCTCCCACTGGTAACCTCTCAAACGAACCACAAACACTTGGGCTCTGAACTTGTTTTGGCTACTAAAACTTCCAACGTACACAGCCTCTCCTGCTCAATCTGGCCAGAGCTCAACACCGAAAATGCGAACGTCCAGGGATTGCTCCTACACTAAAGGTGCCAGCCCTGAAAGCTCTTGCTGGTCCTCATCTCCCACTGGTAACCTCTCAAATGAACCACAAACACTTGGGCTCTGAACTTGTTTAGCGTACTAAAACTTCCAACGTACACAGCCTCTCCTGCTCAATCTGGCCAGAGCTCAACACCGGAATTGCGAACGTCCAGGGATTGCTCCTACACAAAAGGTGCCAGCCCTGAAAGCTCTTGCTGATCCTCATCTCCCACTGGTAACCTCTCAAACGAACCACAAACACTTGGGCTCTGAACTTGTTTAGCCTACTAAAACTTCCAACGTACACAGCCTCTCCTGCTCAATCTGGCCAGAGCTCAACACCAAAATTGCGAACGTCCGGCGATTGCTCCTACACTAAAGGTGCCAGCCCTGAAAGCTCTTGCTGGTCCTCATCTCCCACTGGTAACCTCTCAAACGAACCACAAACACTTGGGCTCTGAACTTGTTTAGCCTACTAAAACTTCCAACGTACACAGCCTCTCCTGCTCAATCTGGCCAGAGCTCAACACCGAAAATGCGAACGTCCAGGGATTGCTCCTACACTAAAGGTGCCAGCCCTGAAAGCTCTTGCTGGTCCTCATCTCCCACTGGTAACCTCTCAAACGAACCACAAACACTTGGGCTCTGAACTTGTTTAGCCTACCAAAACTTCCAACGTACACAGCCTCTCCTGCTCAATCTGGCCAGAGCTCAACACCGAAATTGCGAACGTCCAGCGATTGCTCCCACGCTAAAGGTGCCAGCCCTGAAAGCTCTTGCTGGTCCTCATCTCCCACTGGTAACCTCTCAAACGAACCACAAACACTTGGGCTCTGAACTTGTTTAGGCTACTAAAACTTCCAACGTACACAGCCTCTCCTGCTCAATCTGGCCAAAATTCAACACCGAAAATGCGAACGTGCAGGGATTGCTCCTACACTAAAGGTGCCAGCCCTGAAAGCTCTTGCTGGTCCTCATCTCCCACTGGTAACCTCTCAAACGAACCACAAACACTTGGGCTCTGAACTTGTTTAGCCTACTAAAACTTCCAACGTACACAGCCTCTCCTGCTCAATCTGGCCAGAGCTCAACACCGAAATTGCGAACGTCCAGGGATTGCTCCTACACTAAAGGTGCCAGCCCTGAAAGCTCTTGCTGGTCCTCATCTCCCACTGGTAACCTCTCAAACGAACCACAAACACTTGGGCTCTGAACTTGTTTAGCCTACTAAAACTTCCAACGTACACAGCCTCTCCTGCTCAATCTGGCCAGAGCTCAACAACGAAATTGCGAACGTCCGGCGATTGCTCCTACACTAAAGGTGCCAGCCCTGAAAGCTCTTGCTGGTCCTCATCTCCCACTGGTAACCTCTCAAACGAACCACAAACACTTGGGCTCTGAACTTGTTTAGCCTACTAAAACTTCCAACGTACACAGCCTCTCCTGCTCAATCTGGCCAGAGCTCAACACCGAAATTGCGAACGTCCAGCGGTTGCTCCTACACTAAAGGTGCCAGCCCTGAAAGCTCTTGCTGGTCCTCATCTCCCACTGGTAACCTCTCAAACGAACCACAAACACTTGGGCTCTGAACTTGTTTAGCCTACTAAAACTTCCAACGTACACAGCCTCTCCTGCTCAATCTGGCCAGAGCTCAACACCGAAAATGCGAACGTCCAGCAATTGCTCCTACACGAAAGGTGCCAGCCCTGAAAGCTCTTGCTGGTCCTCATCTCCCACTGGTAACCTCTCAAACGAACCACAAACACTTGGGCTCTGAACTTGTTTAGCCTACTAAAACTTCCAACGTACACAGCCTCTCCTGCTCAATCTGGCCAGAGCTCAACACCGGAATTGCGAACGTCCGGCGATTGCTCCTACACTAAAGGTGCCAGCCCTGAAAGCTCTTGCTGGTCCTCATCTCCCACTGGTAACCTCTCAAACGAACCACAAACACTTGGGCTCTGAACTTGTTTAGCCTACTAAAACTTCCAACGTACACAGCCTCTCCTGCTCAATCTGGCCAGAGCTCAACACCGAAATTGCGAACGTCCAGGGATTGCTCCTACACTAAAGGTGCCAGCCCTGAAAGCTCTTGCTGGTCCTCATCTCCCACTGGTAACCTCTCAAACGAACCACAAACAATTGCGCTCTGAACTTGTTTAGCCTACTAAAACTTCCAACGTACACAGCCTCTCCTGCTCAATCTGGCCAGAGCTCAACACCGAAATTGCGAACGTCCAGGGATTGCTCCTACACTAAAGGTGCCAGCCCTGAAAGCTCTTGCTGGTCCTCATCTCCCACTGGTAACCTCTCAAACGAACCACAAACACTTGGGCTCTGAACTTGTTTAGCCTACTAAAACTTCCAACGTACACAGCCTCTCCTGCTCAATCTGGCCAGAGCTCAACACCGAAATTGCGAACGTCCAGCGGTTGCTCCTACACTAAAGGTGCCAGCCCTGAAAGCTCTTGCTGGTCCTCATCTCCCACTGGTAACCTCTCAAACGAACCACAAACACTTGGGCTCTGAACTTGTTTAGCCTACTAAAACTTCCAACGTACACAGCCTCTCCTGCTCAATCTGGCCAGAGCTCAACACCGAAAATGCGAACGTCCAGGGATTGCTCCCACACTAAAGGTGCCAGCCCTGAAAGCTCTTGCTGGTCCTCATCTCCCACTGGTAACCTCTCAAACGAACCACAAACACTTGGGCTCTGAACTTGTTTAGCCTACTAAAACTTCCAACGTACACAGCCTCTCCTGCTCAATCTGGCCAGAGCTCAACACCGAAAATGCGAACGTCCAGCAATTGCTCCTACACGAAAGGTGCCAGCCCTGAAAGCTCTTGCTGGTCCTCATCTCCCACTGGTAACCTCTCAAACGAACCACAAACACTTGGGCTCTGAACTTGTTTAGCCTACTAAAACTTCCAACGTACACAGCCTCTCCTGCTCAATCTGGCCAGAGCTCAACACCGGAATTGCGAACGTCCGGCGATTGCTCCTACACTAAAGGTGCCAGCCCTGAAAGCTCTTGCTGGTCCTCATCTCCCACTGGTAACCTCTCAAACGAACCACAAACACTTGGGCTCTGAACTTGTTTAGCCTACTAAAACTTCCAACGTACACAGCCTCTCCTGCTCAATCTGGCCAGAGCTCAACACCGAAATTGCGAACGTCCGGCGATTGCTCCTACACTAAAGGTGCCAGCCCTGAAAGCTCTTGCTGGTCCTCATCTCCCACTGGTAACCTCTCAAACGAACCACAAACACTTGGGCTCTGAACTTGTTTAGCCTACTAAAACTTCCAACGTACACAGCCTCTCCTGCTCAATCTGGCCAGAGCTCAACACCGAAATTGCGAACGTCCGGCGATTGCTCCTACACTAAAGGTGCCAGCCCTGAAAGCTGTTGCTGGTCCTCATCTCCCACTGGTAACCTCTCAAACGAACCACAAACACTTGGGCTCTGAACTTGTTTAGGCTATTAAAACTTCCAACGTACACAGCCTCTCCTGCTCAATCTGGCCAGAGCTCAACACCGAAAATGCGAACGTCCGGCGATTGCTCCTACACTAAAGGTGCCAGCCCTGAAAGCTCTTGCTGGTCCTCATCTCCCACTGGTAACCTCTCAAACGAACCACAAACACTTGGGCTCTGAACTTGTTTAGCCTACTAAAACTTCCAACGTACACAGCCTCTCCTGCTCAATCTGGCCAGAGCTCAACAACGAAATTGCGAACGTCCGGCGATTGCTCCTACACTAAAGGTGCCAGCCCTGAAAGTTCTTGCTGGTCCTCATCTCCCACTGGTAACCTCTCAAACGAACCACAAACACTTGGGCTCTGAACTTGTTTAGCCTACTAAAACTTCCAACGTACACAGCCTCTCCTGCTCAATCTGGCCAAAATTCAACACCGAAATTGCGAACGTCCGGCGATTGCTCCTACACTAAAGGTGCCAGCCCTGAAAGCTCTTGCTGGTCCTCATCTCCCACTGGTAACCTCTCAAACGAACCACAAACACTTGGGCTCTGAACTTGTTTAGCCTACTAAAACTTCCAACGTACACAGCCTCTCCTGCTCAATCTGGCCAGAGCTCAACACCGAAATTGCGAACGTCCGGCGATTGCTCCTACACTAAAGGTGCCAGCCCTGAAAGCTCTTGCTGGTCCTCATCTCCCACTGGTAACCTCTCAAACGAACCACAAACACTTGGGCTCTGAACTTGTTTAGGCTATTAAAACTTCCAACGTACACAGCCTCTCCTGCTCAATCTGGCCAGAGCTCAACACCGAAAATGCGAACGTCCGGCGATTGCTCCTACACTAAAGGTGCCAGCCCTGAAAGCTCTTGCTGGTCCTCATCTCCCACTGGTAACCTCTCAAACGAACCACAAACACTTGGGCTCTGAACTTGTTTAGCCTACTAAAACTTCCAACGTACACAGCCTCTCCTGCTCAATCTGGCCAGAGCTCAACAACGAAATTGCGAACGTCCGGCGATTGCTCCTACACTAAAGGTGCCAGCCCTGAAAGTTCTTGCTGGTCCTCATCTCCCACTGGTAACCTCTCAAACGAACCACAAACACTTGGGCTCTGAACTTGTTTAGCCTACTAAAACTTCCAACGTACACAGCCTCTCCTGCTCAATCTGGCCAAAATTCAACACCGAAATTGCGAACGTCCGGCGATTGCTCCTACACTAAAGGTGCCAGCCCTGAAAGCTCTTGCTGGTCCTCATCTCCCACTGGTAACCTCTCAAACGAACCACAAACACTTGGGCTCTGAACTTGTTTAGCCTACTAAAACTTCCAACGTACACAGCCTCTCCTGCTCAATCTGGCCAAAATTCAACACCGAAATTGCGAACGTCCGGCGATTGCTCCTACACTAAAGGTGCCAGCCCTGAAAGCTCTTGCTGATCCTCATCTCCCACTGGTAACCTCTCAAACGAACCACAAACACTTGGGCTCTGAACTTGTTTAGCCTACTAAAACTTCCAACGTACACAGCCTCTCCTGCTCAATCTGGCCAAAATTCAACACCGAAAATGCGAACGTCCAGGGATTGCTCCTACACTAAAGGTGCCAGCCCTGAAAGCTCTTGCTGGTCCTCATCTCCCACTGGTAACCTCTCAAACGAACCACAAACACTTGGGCTCTGAACTTGTTTAGCCTACTAAAACTTCCAACGTACACAGCCTCTCCTGCTCAATCTGGCCAGAGCTCAACACCGAAATTGCGAACGTCCAGGGATTGCTCCTACACTAAAGGTGCCAGCCCTGAAAGCTCTTGCTGGTCCTCATCTCCCACTGGTAACCTCTCAAACGAACCACAAACAATTGCGCTCTGAACTTGTTTAGCCTACTAAAACTTCCAACGTACACAGCCTCTCCTGCTCAATCTGGCCAGAGCTCAACACCGAAAATGCGAACGTCCAGGGATTGCTCCTACACTAAAGGTGCCAGCCCTGAAAGCTCTTGCTGGTCCTCATCTCCCACTGGTAACCTCTCAAACGAACCACAAACACTTGGGCTCTGAACTTGTTTTGGCTACTAAAACTTCCAACGTACACAGCCTCTCCTGCTCAATCTGGCGAGAGCTCAACACCGAAAATGCGAACGTCCAGGGATTGCTCCTACACAAAAGGTGCCAGCCCTGAAAGCTCTTGCTGATCCTCATCTCCCACTGGTAACCTCTCAAACGAACCACAAACACTTGGGCTCTGAACTTGTTTAGGCTACTAAAACTTCCAACGTACACAGCCTCTCCTGCTCAATCTGGCCAGAGCTCAACACCAAAATTGCGAACGTCCGGCGATTGCTCCTACACTAAAGGTGACAGCCCTGAAAGCTCTTGCTGGTCCTCATCTCCCACTGGTAACCTCTCAAACGAACCACAAACACTTGGGCTCTGAACTTGTTTAGCCTACTAAAACTTCCAACGTACACAGCCTCTCCTGCTCAATCTGGCCAGAGCTCAACACCGAAATTGCGAACGTTCAGGGATTGCTCCTACACTAAAGATGCCAGCCCTGAAAGCTCTTGCTGGTCCTCATCTCCCACTGGTAACCTCTCAAACGAACCACAAACACTTGGGCTCTGAACTTTTTTAGCCTACTAAAACTTCCAACGTACACAGCCTCTCCTGCTCAATCTGGCCAGAGCTCAACACCGAAAATGCGAACGTCCAGGGATTGCTCCTACACTAAAGGTGCCAGCCCTGAAAGCTCTTGCTGGTCCTCATCTCCCACTGGTAACCTCTCAAACGAACCACAAACACTTGGGCTCTGAACTTGTTTAGCCTACCAAAACTTCCAACGTACACAGCCTCTCCTGCTCAATCTGGCCAGAGCTCAACACCGGAATTGCGAACGTCCAGCGATTGCTCCCACGCTAAAGGTGCCAGCCCTGAAAGCTCTTGCTGGTCCTCATCTCCCACTGGTAACCTCTCAAACGAACCACAAACACTTGGGCTCTGAACTTGTTTAGCCTACTAAAACTTCCAAAGTACACAGCCTCTCCTGCTCAATCTGGCCAAAATTCAACACCGAAAATGCGAACGTCCAGGGATTGCTCCTACACTAAAGGTGCCAGCCCTGAAAGCTCTTGCTGGTCCTCATCTCCCACTGGTAACCTCTCAAACGAACCACAAACACTTGGGCTCTGAACTTGTTTAGCCTACTAAAACTTCCAACGTACACAGCCTCTCCTGCTCAATCTGGCCAGAGCTCAACACCGAAATTGCGAACGTCCAGGGATTGCTCCTACACTAAAGGTGCCAGCCCTGAAAGCTCTTGCTGGTCCTCATCTCCCACTGGTAACCTCTCAAACGAACCACAAACACTTGGGCTCTGAACTTGTTTAGCCTACTAAAACTTCCAACGTACACAGCCTCTCCTGCTCAATCTGGCCAGAGCTCAACAACGAAATTGCGAGCGTCCGGCGATTGCTCCTACACTAAAGGTGCCAGCCCTGAAAGCTCTTGCTGGTCCTCATCTCCCACTGGTAACCTCTCAAACGAACCACAAACACTTGGGCTCTGAACTTGTTTAGCCTACTAAAACTTCCAACGTACACAGCCTCTCCTGCTCAATCTGGCCAGAGCTCAACACCGAAATTGCGAACGTCCAGCGGTTGCTCCTACACTAAAGGTGCCAGCCCTGAAAGCTCTTGCTGGTCCTCATCTCCCACTGGTAACCTCTCAAACGAACCACAAACACTTGGGCTCTGAACTTGTTTAGCCTACTAAAACTTCCAACGTACACAGCCTCTCCTGCTCAATCTGGCCAGAGCTCAACACCGAAAATGCGAACGTCCAGGGATTGCTCCCACACTAAAGGTGCCAGCCCTGAAAGCTCTTGCTGATCCTCATCTCCCACTGGTAACCTCTCAAACGAACCACAAACACTTGGGCTCTGAACTTGTTTAGCCTACTAAAACTTCCAACGTACACAGCCTCTCCTGCTCAATCTGGCCAGAGCTCAACACCGAAAATGCGAACGTCCAGGGATTGCTCCTACACTAAAGGTGCCAGCCCTGAAAGCTCTTGCTGGTCCTCATCTCCCACTGGTAACCTCTCAAACGAACCACAAACACTTGGGCTCTGAACTTGTTTAGCCTACCAAAACTTCCAACGTACACAGCCTCTCCTGCTCAATCTGGCCAGAGCTCAACACCGAAATTGCGAACGTCCAGCGATTGCTCCCACGCTAAAGGTGCCAGCCCTGAAAGCTCTTGCTGGTCCTCATCTCCCACTGGTAACCTCTCAAACGAACCACAAACACTTGGGCTCTGAACTTGTTTAGCCTACTAAAACTTCCAACGTACACAGCCTCTCCTGCTCAATCTGGCCAAAATTCAACACCGAAAATGCGAACGTCCAGGGATTGCTCCTACACTAAAGGTGCCAGCCCTGAAAGCTCTTGCTGGTCCTCATCTCCCACTGGTAACCTCTCAAACGAACCACAAACACTTGGGCTCTGAACTTGTTTAGCCTACTAAAACTTCCAACGTACACAGCCTCTCCTGCTCAATCTGGCCAGAGCTCAACACCGAAATTGCGAACGTCCAGGGATTGCTCCTACACTAAAGGTGCCAGCCATGAAAGCTCTTGCTGGTCCTCATCTCCCACTGGTAACCTCTCAAACGAACCACAAACACTTGGGCTCTGAACTTGTTTAGCCTACTAAAACTTCCAACGTACACAGCCTCTCCTGCTCAATCTGGCCAGAGCTCAACAACGAAATTGCGAACGTCCGGCGATTGCTCCTACACTAAAGGTGCCAGCCCTGAAAGCTCTTGCTGGTCCTCATCTCCCACTGGTAACCTCTCAAACGAACCACAAACACTTGGGCTCTGAACTTGTTTAGCCTACTAAAACTTCCAACGTACACAGCCTCTCCTGCTCAATCTGGCCAGAGCTCAACACCGAAAATGCGAACGTCCAGGGATTGCTCCTACACTAAAGGTGCCAGCCCTGAAAGCTCTTGCTGGTCCTCATCTCCCACTGGTAACCTCTCAAACGAACCACAAACACTTGGGCTCTGAACTTGTTTAGCCTACTAAAACTTCCAACGTACACAGCCTCTCCTGCTCAATCTGGCCAGAGCTCAACACCGAAAATGCGAACGTCCAGCAATTGCTCCTACACGAAAGGTGCCAGCCCTGAAAGCTCTTGCTGGTCCTCATCTCCCACTGGTAACCTCTCAAACGAACCACAAACACTTGGGCTCTGAACTTGTTTAGCCTACTAAAACTTCCAACGTACACAGCCTCTCCTGCTCAATCTGGCCAGAGCTCAACACCGGAATTG
Source organism: Gavia stellata (assembly GCF_030936135.1). Lineage (NCBI taxonomy): Eukaryota > Metazoa > Chordata > Aves > Gaviiformes > Gaviidae > Gavia > Gavia stellata. The sequence continues at coordinate 29,780 of NW_026776492.1, forward strand.
CGAACGTCCGGCGATTGCTCCTACACTAAAGGTGCCAGCCCTGAAAGCTCTTGCTGGTCCTCATCTCCCACTGGTAACCTCTCAAACGAACCACAAACACTTGGGCTCTGAACTTGTTTAGCCTACTAAAACTTCCAACGTACACAGCCTCTCCTGCTCAATCTGGCCAGAGCTCAACACCGAAATTGCGAACGTCCGGCGATTGCTCCTACACTAAAGGTGCCAGCCCTGAAAGCTCTTGCTGGTCCTCATCTCCCACTGGTAACCTCTCAAACGAACCACAAACACTTGGGCTCTGAACTTGTTTAGCCTACCAAAACTTCCAACGTACACAGCCTCTCCTGCTCAATCTGGCCAGAGCTCAACACCGAAATTGCGAACGTCCGGCGATTGCTCCTACACTAAAGGTGCCAGCCCTGAAAGCTGTTGCTGGTCCTCATCTCCCACTGGTAACCTCTCAAACGAACCACAAACACTTGGGCTCTGAACTTGTTTTGGCTACTAAAACTTCCAACGTACACAGCCTCTCCTGCTCAATCTGGCCAGAGCTCAACACCGAAAATGCGAACGTCCAGGGATTGCTCCTACACTAAAGGTGCCAGCCCTGAAAGCTCTTGCTGGTCCTCATCTCCCACTGGTAACCTCTCAAATGAACCACAAACACTTGGGCTCTGAACTTGTTTAGCGTACTAAAACTTCCAACGTACACAGCCTCTCCTGCTCAATCTGGCCAGAGCTCAACACCGGAATTGCGAACGTCCAGGGATTGCTCCTACACAAAAGGTGCCAGCCCTGAAAGCTCTTGCTGATCCTCATCTCCCACTGGTAACCTCTCAAACGAACCACAAACACTTGGGCTCTGAACTTGTTTAGCCTACTAAAACTTCCAACGTACACAGCCTCTCCTGCTCAATCTGGCCAGAGCTCAACACCAAAATTGCGAACGTCCGGCGATTGCTCCTACACTAAAGGTGACAGCCCTGAAAGCTCTTGCTGGTCCTCATCTCCCACTGGTAACCTCTCAAACGAACCACAAACACTTGGGCTCTGAACTTGTTTAGCCTACTAAAACTTCCAACGTACACAGCCTCTCCTGCTCAATCTGGCCAGAGCTCAACACCGAAAATGCGAACGTCCAGGGATTGCTCCTACACTAAAGGTGCCAGCCCTGAAAGCTCTTGCTGGTCCTCATCTCCCACTGGTAACCTCTCAAACGAACCACAAACACTTGGGCTCTGAACTTGTTTAGCCTACCAAAACTTCCAACGTACACAGCCTCTCCTGCTCAATCTGGCCAGAGCTCAACACCGAAATTGCGAACGTCCAGCGATTGCTCCCACGCTAAAGGTGCCAGCCCTGAAAGCTCTTGCTGGTCCTCATCTCCCACTGGTAACCTCTCAAACGAACCACAAACACTTGGGCTCTGAACTTGTTTAGGCTACTAAAACTTCCAACGTACACAGCCTCTCCTGCTCAATCTGGCCAAAATTCAACACCGAAAATGCGAACGTGCAGGGATTGCTCCTACACTAAAGGTGCCAGCCCTGAAAGCTCTTGCTGGTCCTCATCTCCCACTGGTAACCTCTCAAACGAACCACAAACACTTGGGCTCTGAACTTGTTTAGCCTACTAAAACTTCCAACGTACACAGCCTCTCCTGCTCAATCTGGCCAGAGCTCAACAACGAAATTGCGAACGTCCGGCGATTGCTCCTACACTAAAGGTGCCAGCCCTGAAAGCTCTTGCTGGTCCTCATCTCCCACTGGTAACCTCTCAAACGAACCACAAACACTTGGGCTCTGAACTTGTTTAGCCTACTAAAACTTCCAACGTACACAGCCTCTCCTGCTCAATCTGGCCAGAGCTCAACACCGAAATTGCGAACGTCCAGCGGTTGCTCCTACACTAAAGGTGCCAGCCCTGAAAGCTCTTGCTGGTCCTCATCTCCCACTGGTAACCTCTCAAACGAACCACAAACACTTGGGCTCTGAACTTGTTTAGCCTACTAAAACTTCCAACGTACACAGCCTCTCCTGCTCAATCTGGCCAGAGCTCAACACCGAAAATGCGAACGTCCAGCAATTGCTCCTACACGAAAGGTGCCAGCCCTGAAAGCTCTTGCTGGTCCTCATCTCCCACTGGTAACCTCTCAAACGAACCACAAACACTTGGGCTCTGAACTTGTTTAGCCTACTAAAACTTCCAACGTACACAGCCTCTCCTGCTCAATCTGGCCAGAGCTCAACACCGGAATTGCGAACGTCCGGCGATTGCTCCTACACTAAAGGTGCCAGCCCTGAAAGCTCTTGCTGGTCCTCATCTCCCACTGGTAACCTCTCAAACGAACCACAAACACTTGGGCTCTGAACTTGTTTAGCCTACCAAAACTTCCAACGTACACAGCCTCTCCTGCTCAATCTGGCCAGAGCTCAACACCGAAATTGCGAACGTCCGGCGATTGCTCCTACACTAAAGGTGCCAGCCCTGAAAGCTCTTGCTGGTCCTCATCTCCCACTGGTAACCTCTCAAACGAACCACAAACACTTGGGCTCTGAACTTGTTTAGGCTACTAAAACTTCCAACGTACACAGCCTCTCCTGCTCAATCTGGCCAAAATTCAACACCGAAAATGCGAACGTCCGGCGATTGCTCCTACACTAAAGGTGCCAGCCCTGAAAGCTCTTGCTGGTCCTCATCTCCCACTGGTAACCTCTCAAACGAACCACAAACACTTGGGCTCTGAACTTGTTTAGCCTACTAAAACTTCCAACGTACACAGCCTCTCCTGCTCAATCTGGCCAGAGCTCAACACCGAAATTGCGAACGTCCAGGGATTGCTCCTACACTAAAGGTGCCAGCCCTGAAAGCTCTTGCTGGTCCTCATCTCCCACTGGTAACCTCTCAAACGAACCACAAACACTTGGGCTCTGAACTTGTTTAGCCTACTAAAACTTCCAACGTACACAGCCTCTCCTGCTCAATCTGGCCAGAGCTCAACAACGAAATTGCGAACGTCCGGCGATTGCTCCTACACTAAAGGTGCCAGCCCTGAAAGCTCTTGCTGGTCCTCATCTCCCACTGGTAACCTCTCAAACGAACCACAAACACTTGGGCTCTGAACTTGTTTAGCCTACTAAAACTTCCAACGTACACAACCTCTCCTGCTCAATCTGGCCAGAGCTCAACACCGAAATTGCGAACGTCCAGCGGTTGCTCCTACACTAAAGGTGCCAGCCCTGAAAGCTCTTGCTGGTCCTCATCTCCCACTGGTAACCTCTCAAACGAACCACAAACACTTGGGCTCTGAACTTGTTTAGCCTACTAAAACTTCCAACGTACACAGCCTCTCCTGCTCAATCTGGCCAGAGCTCAACACCGAAAATGCGAACGTCCAGGGATTGCTCCCACACTAAAGGTGCCAGCCCTGAAAGCTCTTGCTGGTCCTCATCTCCCACTGGTAACCTCTCAAACGAACCACAAACACTTGGGCTCTGAACTTGTTTAGCCTACTAAAACTTCCAACGTACACAGCCTCTCCTGCTCAATCTGGCCAGAGCTCAACACCGAAAATGCGAACGTCCAGCAATTGCTCCTACACGAAAGGTGCCAGCCCTGAAAGCTCTTGCTGGTCCTCATCTCCCACTGGTAACCTCTCAAACGAACCACAAACACTTGGGCTCTGAACTTGTTTAGCCTACTAAAACTTCCAACGTATACAGCCTCTCCTGCTCAATCTGGCCAGAGCTCAACACCGGAATTGCGAACGTCCGGCGATTGCTCCTACACTAAAGGTGCCAGCCCTGAAAGCTCTTGCTGGTCCTCATCTCCCACTGGTAACCTCTCAAACGAACCACAAACACTTGGGCTCTGAACTTGTTTAGCCTACTAAAACTTCCAACGTACACAGCCTCTCCTGCTCAATCTGGCCAGAGCTCAACACCGAAATTGCGAACGTCCGGCGATTGCTCCTACACTAAAGGTGCCAGCCCTGAAAGCTGTTGCTGGTCCTCATCTCCCACTGGTAACCTCTCAAACGAACCACAAACACTTGGGCTCTGAACTTGTTTAGCCTACTAAAACTTCCAACGTACACAGCCTCTCCTGCTCAATCTGGCCAGAGCTCAACACCGAAAATGCGAACGTCCAGGGATTGCTCCTACACTAAAGGTGCCAGCCCTGAAAGCTCTTGCTGGTCCTCATCTCCCACTGGTAACCTCTCAAACGAACCACAAACACTTGGGCTCTGAACTTGTTTAGCCTACTAAAACTTCCAACGTACACAGCCTCTCCTGCTCAATCTGGCCAGAGCTCAACACCGAAAATGCGAACGTCCAGGGATTGCTCCTACACTAAAGGTGCCAGCCCTGAAAGCTCTTGCTGGTCCTCATCTCCCACTGGTAACCTCTCAAACGAACCACAAACACTTGGGCTCTGAACTTGTTTAGCCTACCAAAACTTCCAACGTACACAGCCTCTCCTGCTCAATCTGGCCAGAGCTCAACACCGAAATTGCGAACGTCCAGCGATTGCTCCCACGCTAAAGGTGCCAGCCCTGAAAGCTCTTGCTGGTCCTCATCTCCCACTGGTAACCTCTCAAACGAACCACAAACACTTGGGCTCTGAACTTGTTTAGCCTACTAAAACTTCCAACGTACACAGCCTCTCCTGCTCAATCTGGCCAAAATTCAACACCGAAAATGCGAACGTCCAGGGATTGCTCCTACACTAAAGGTGCCAGCCCTGAAAGCTCTTGCTGGTCCTCATCTCCCACTGGTAACCTCTCAAACGAACCACAAACACTTGGGCTCTGAACTTGTTTAGCCTACTAAAACTTCCAACGTACACAGCCTCTCCTGCTCAATCTGGCCAGAGCTCAACACCGAAATTGCGAACGTCCAGGGATTGCTCCTACACTAAAGGTGCCAGCCCTGAAAGCTCTTGCTGGTCCTCATCTCCCACTGGTAACCTCTCAAACGAACCACAAACACTTGGGCTCTGAACTTGTTTAGCCTACTAAAACTTCCAACGTACACAGCCTCTCCTGCTCATTCTGGCCAGAGCTCAACAACGAAATTGCGAACGTCCGGCGATTGCTCCTACACTAAAGGTGCCAGCCCTGAAAGCTCTTGCTGGTCCTCATCTCCCACTGGTAACCTCTCAAACGAACCACAAACACTTGGGCTCTGAACTTGTTTAGCCTACTAAAACTTCCAACGTACACAGCCTCTCCTGCTCAATCTGGCCAGAGCTCAACACCGAAATTGCGAACGTCCAGCGGTTGCTCCTACACTAAAGGTGCCAGCCCTGAAAGCTCTTGCTGGTCCTCATCTCCCACTGGTAACCTCTCAAACGAACCACAAACACTTGGGCTCTGAACTTGTTTAGCCTACTAAAACTTCCAACGTACACAGCCTCTCCTGCTCAATCTGGCCAGAGCTCAACACCGAAAATGCGAACGTCCAGGGATTGCTCCCACACTAAAGGTGCCAGCCCTGAAAGCTCTTGCTGGTCCTCATCTCCCACTGGTAACCTCTCAAACGAACCACAAACACTTGGGCTCTGAACTTGTTCAGCCTACTAAAACTTCCAACGTACACAGCCTCTCCTGCTCAATCTGGCCAGAGCTCAACACCGAAAATGCGAACGTCCAGCAATTGCTCCTACACTAAAGGTGCCAGCCCTGAAAGCTCTTGCTGGTCCTCATCTCCCACTGGTAACCTCTCAAACGAACCACAAACACTTGGGCTCTGAACTTGTTTAGCCTACTAAAACTTCCAACGTACACAGCCTCTCCTGCTCAATCTGGCCAGAGCTCAACACCGGAATTGCGAACGTCCGGCGATTGCTCCTACACTAAAGGTGCCAGCCCTGAAAGCTCTTGCTGGTCCTCATCTCCCACTGGTAACCTCTCAAACGAACCACAAACACTTGGGCTCTGAACTTGTTTAGCCTACTAAAACTTCCAACGTACACAGCCTCTCCTGCTCAATCTGGCCAGAGCTCAACACCGAAATTGCGAATGTCCGGCGATTGCTCCTACACTAAAGGTGCCAGCCCTGAAAGCTCTTGCTGGTCCTCATCTCCCACTGGTAACCTCTCAAACGAACCACAAACACTTGGGCTCTGAACTTGTTTAGCCTACCAAAACTTCCAACGTACACAGCCTCTCCTGCTCAATCTGGCCAGAGCTCAACACCGAAATTGCGAACGTCCGGCGATTGCTCCTACACTAAAGGTGCCAGCCCTGAAAGCTGTTGCTGGTCCTCATCTCCCACTGGTAACCTCTCAAACGAACCACAAACACTTGGGCTCTGAACTTGTTTTGGCTACTAAAACTTCCAACGTACACAGCCTCTCCTGCTCAATCTGGCCAGAGCTCAACAACGAAAATGCGAACGTCCAGGGATTGCTCCTACACTAAAGGTGCCAGCCCTGAAAGCTCTTGCTGGTCCTCATCTCCCACTGGTAACCTCTCAAATGAACCACAAACACTTGGGCTCTGAACTTGTTTAGCGTACTAAAACTTCCAACGTACACAGCCTCTCCTGCTCAATCTGGCCAGAGCTCAACACCGAATTGCGAACGTCCAGGGATTGCTCCTACACAAAAGGTGCCAGCCCTGAAAGCTCTTGCTGATCCTCATCTCCCACTGGTAACCTCTCAAACGAACCACAAACACTTGGGCTCTGAACTTGTTTAGGCTACTAAAACTTCCAACGTACACAGCCTCTCCTGCTCAATCTGGCCAGAGCTCAACACCAAAATTGCGAACGTCCGGCGATTGCTCCTACACTAAAGGTGACAGCCCTGAAAGCTCTTGCTGGTCCTCATCTCCCACTGGTAACCTCTCAAACGAACCACAAACACTTGGGCTCTGAACTTGTTTAGCCTACTAAAACTTCCAACGTACACAGCCTCTCCTGCTCAATCTGGCCAGAGCTCAACACCGAAATTGCGAACGTTCAGGGATTGCTCCTACACTAAAGATGCCAGCCCTGACAGCTCTTGCTGGTCCTCATCTCCCACTGGTAACCTCTCAAACGAACCACAAACACTTGGGCTCTGAACTTTTTTAGCCTACTAAAACTTCCAACGTACACAGCCTCTCCTGCTCAATCTGGCCAGAGCTCAACACCGAAAATGCGAACGTCCAGGGATTGCTCCTACACTAAAGGTGCCAGCCCTGAAAGCTCTTGCTGGTCCTCATCTCCCACTGGTAACCTCTCAAACGAACCACAAACACTTGGGCTCTGAACTTGTTTAGCCTACCAAAACTTCCAACGTACACAGCCTCTCCTGCTCAATCTGGCCAGAGCTCAACACCGAAATTGCGAACGTCCAGCGATTGCTCCCACGCTAAAGGTGCCAGCCCTGAAAGCTCTTGCTGGTCCTCATCTCCCACTGGTAACCTCTCAAACGAACCACAAACACTTGGGCTCTGAACTTGTTTAGCCTACTAAAACTTCCAACGTACACAGCCTCTCCTGCTCAATCTGGCCAAAATTCAACACCGAAAATGCGAACGTCCAGGGATTGCTCCTACACTAAAGGTGCCAGCCCTGAAAGCTCTTGCTGGTCCTCATCTCCCACTGGTAACCTCTCAAACGAACCACAAACACTTGGGCTCTGAACTTGTTTAGCCTACTAAAACTTCCAACGTACACAGCCTCTCCTGCTCAATCTGGCCAGAGCTCAACACCGAAATTGCGAACGTCCAGGGATTGCTCCTACACTAAAGGTGCCAGCCCTGAAAGCTCTTGCTGGTCCTCATCTCCCACTGGTAACCTCTCAAACGAACCACAAACACTTGGGCTCTGAACTTGTTTAGCCTACTAAAACTTCCAACGTACACAGCCTCTCCTGCTCAATCTGGCCAGAGCTCAACAACGAAATTGCGAACGTCCGGCGATTGCTCCTACACTAAAGGTGCCAGCCCTGAAAGCTCTTGCTGGTCCTCATCTCCCACTGGTAACCTCTCAAACGAACCACAAACACTTGGGCTCTGAACTTGTTTAGCCTACTAAAACTTCCAACGTACACAGCCTCTCCTGCTCAATCTGGCCAGAGCTCAACACCGAAATTGCGAACGTCCAGCGGTTGCTCCTACACTAAAGGTGCCAGCCCTGAAAGCTCTTGCTGGTCCTCATCTCCCACTGGTAACCTCTCAAACGAACCACAAACACTTGGGCTCTGAACTTGTTTAGCCTACTAAAACTTCCAACGTACACAGCCTCTCCTGCTCAATCTGGCCAGAGCTCAACACCGAAAATGCGAACGTCCAGGGATTGCTCCCACACTAAAGGTGCCAGCCCTGAAAGCTCTTGCTGGTCCTCATCTCCCACTGGTAACCTCTCAAACGAACCACAAACACTTGGGCTCTGAACTTGTTTAGCCTACTAAAACTTCCAACGTACACAGCCTCTCCTGCTCAATCTGGCCAGAGCTCAACACCGAAAATGCGAACGTCCAGCAATTGCTCCTACACGAAAGGTGCCAGCCCTGAAAGCTCTTGCTGGTCCTCATCTCCCACTGGTAACCTCTCAAACGAACCACAAACACTTGGGCTCTGAACTTGTTTAGCCTACTAAAACTTCCAACGTACACAGCCTCTCCTGCTCAATCTGGCCAGAGCTCAACATCGAAATTGCGAACGTCCGGCGATTGCTCCTACACTAAAGGTGCCAGCCCTGAAAGCTCTTGCTGGTCCTCATCTCCCACTGGTAACCTCTCAAACGAACCACAAACACTTGGGCTCTGAACTTGTTTAGCCTACTAAAACTTCCAACGTACACAGCCTCTCCTGCTCAATCTGGCCAGAGCTCAACACCGAAATTGCGAACGTCCGGCGATTGCTCCTACAGTAAAGGTGCCAGCCCTGAAAGCTCTTGCTGGTCCTCATCTCCCACTGGTAACCTCTCAAACGAACCACAAACACTTGGGCTCTGAACTTGTTTTGGCTACTAAAACTTCCAACGTACACAGCCTCTCCTGCTCAATCTGGCCAGAGCTCAACAACGAAAATGCGAACGTCCAGGGATTGCTCCTACACTAAAGGTGCCAGCCCTGAAAGCTCTTGCTGGTCCTCATCTCCCACTGGTAACCTCTCAAATGAACCACAAACACTTGGGCTCTGAACTTGTTTAGCGTACTAAAACTTCCAACGTACACAGCCTCTCCTGCTCAATCTGGCCAGAGCTCAACACCGGAATTGCGAACGTCCAGGGATTGCTCCTACACAAAAGGTGCCAGCCCTGAAAGCTCTTGCTGATCCTCATCTCCCACTGGTAACCTCTCAAACGAACCACAAACACTTGGGCTCTGAACTTGTTTAGGCTACTAAAACTTCCAACGTACACAGCCTCTCCTGCTCAATCTGGCCAGAGCTCAACACCAAAATTGCGAACGTCCGGCGATTGCTCCTACACTAAAGGTGACAGCCCTGAAAGCTCTTGCTGGTCCTCATCTCCCACTGGTAACCTCTCAAACGAACCACAAACACTTGGGCTCTGAACTTGTTTAGCCTACTAAAACTTCCAACGTACACAGCCTCTCCTGCTCAATCTGGCGAGAGCTCAACACCGAAAATGCGAACGTCCAGGGATTGCTCCTACACTAAAGGTGCCAGCCCTGAAAGCTCTTGCTGGTCCTCATCTCCCACTGGTAACCTCTCAAACGAACCACAAACACTTGGGCTCTGAACTTGTTTAGCCTACCAAAACTTCCAACGTACACAGCCTCTCCTGCTCAATCTGGCCAGAGCTCAACACCGAAATTGCGAACGTCCAGCGATTGCTCCCACGCTAAAGGTGCCAGCCCTGAAAGCTCTTGCTGGTCCTCATCTCCACTGGTAACCTCTCAAACGAACCACAAACACTTGGGCTCTGAACTTGTTTAGCCTACTAAAACTTCCAACGTACACAGCCTCTCCTGCTCAATCTGGCCAAAATTCAACACCGAAAATGCGAACGTCCAGGGATTGCTCCTACACTAAAGGTGCCAGCCCTGAAAGCTCTTGCTGGTCCTCATCTCCCACTGGTAACCTCTCAAACGAACCACAAACACTTGGGCTCTGAACTTGTTTAGCCTACTAAAACTTCCAACGTACACAGCCTCTCCTGCTCAATCTGGCCAGAGCTCAACACCGAAATTGCGAACGTCCAGGGATTGCTCCTACACTAAAGGTGCCAGCCCTGAAAGCTCTTGCTGGTCCTCATCTCCCACTGGTAACCTCTCAAACGAACCACAAACACTTGGGCTCTGAACTTGTTTAGCCTACTAAAACTTCCAACGTACACAGCCTCTCCTGCTCAATCTGGCCAGAGCTCAACACCGAAATTGCGAACGTCCAGCGGTTGCTCCTACACTAAAGGTGCCAGCCCTGAAAGCTCTTGCTGGTCCTCATCTCCCACTGGTAACCTCTCAAACGAACCACAAACACTTGGGCTCTGAACTTGTTTAGCCTACTAAAACTTCCAACGTACACAGCCTCTCCTGCTCAATCTGGCCAGAGCTCAACACCGAAAATGCGAACGTCCAGGGATTGCTCCCACACTAAAGGTGCCAGCCCTGAAAGCTCTTGCTGGTCCTCATCTCCCACTGGTAACCTCTCAAACGAACCACAAACACTTGGGCTCTGAACTTGTTTAGCCTACTAAAACTTCCAACGTACACAGCCTCTCCTGCTCAATCTGGCCAGAGCTCAACACCGAAAATGCGAACGTCCAGCAATTGCTCCTACACGAAAGGTGCCAGCCCTGAAAGCTCTTGCTGGTCCTCATCTCCCACTGGTAACCTCTCAAACGAACCACAAAGACTTGGGCTCTGAACTTGTTTAGCCTACTAAAACTTCCAACGTACACAGCCTCTCCTGCTCAATCTGGCCAGAGCTCAACACCGGAATTGCGAACGTCCGGCGATTGCTCCTACACTAAAGGTGCCAGCCCTGAAAGCTGTTGCTGGTCCTCATCTCCCACTGGTAACCTCTCAAACGAACCACAAACACTTGGGCTCTGAACTTGTTTAGCCTACTAAAACTTCCAACGTACACAGCCTCTCCTGCTCAATCTGGCCAGAGCTCAACACCGAAAATGCGAACGTCCAGGGATTGCTCCTACACTAAAGGTGCCAGCCCTGAAAGCTCTTGCTGGTCCTCATCTCCCACTGGTAACCTCTCAAACGAACCACAAACACTTGGGCTCTGAACTTGTTTAGCGTACTAAAACTTCCAACGTACACAGCCTCTCCTGCTCAATCTGGCCAGAGCTCAACACCGGAATTGCGAACGTCCAGGGATTGCTCCTACACAAAAGGTGCCAGCCCTGAAAGCTCTTGCTGATCCTCATCTCCCACTGGTAACCTCTCAAACGAACCACAAACACTTGGGCTCTGAACTTGTTTAGGCTACTAAAACTTCCAACATACACAGCCTCTCCTGCTCAATCTGGCCAAAATTCAACACCGAAATTGCGAACGTCCGGCGATTGCTCCTACACTAAAGGTGCCAGCCCTGAAAGCTCTTGCTGGTCCTCATCTCCCACTGGTAACTTCTCAAACGAACCACAAACACTTGGGCTCTGAACTTGTTTAGCCTACTAAAACTTCCAACGTACACAGCCTCTCCTGCTCAATCTGGCCAAAATTCAACACGGAAATTGCGAACGTCCGGCGATTGCTCCTACAGTAAAGGTGCCAGCCCTGAAAGCTCTTGCTGGTCCTCATCTCCCACTGGTAACCTCTCAAACGAACCACAAACACTTGGGCTCTGAACTTGTTTAGCCTACTAAAACTTCCAACGTACACAGCCTCTCCTGCTCAATCTGGCCAAAATTCAACACCGGAATTGCGAACGTCCGGCGATTGCTCCTACACTAAAGGTGCCAGCCCTGAAAGCTCTTGCTGGTCCTCATCTCCCACTGGTAACCTCTCAAACGAACCACAAACACTTGGGCTCTGAACTTGTTTAGCCTACTAAAACTTCCAACGTACACAGCCTCTCCTGCTCAATCTGGCCAAAATTCAACACCGAAATTGCGAACGTCCAGGGATTGCTCCCACACTAAAGGTGCCAGCCCTGAAAGCTCTTGCTGGTCCTCATCTCCCACTGGTAACCTCTCAAACGAACCACAAACACTTGGGCTCTGAACTTGTTTAGCCTACTAAAACTTCCAACGTACACAGCCTCTCCTGCTCAATCTGGCCAGAGCTCAACACCGAAAATGCGAACGTCCAGCAATTGCTCCTACACTAAAGGTGCCAGCCCTGAAAGCTCTTGCTGGTCCTCATCTCCCACTGGTAACCTCTCAAACGAACCACAAACACTTGGGCTCTGAACTTGTTTAGCCTACTAAAACTTCCAACGTACACAGCCTCTCCTGCTCAATCTGGCCAGAGCTCAACACCGAAATTGCGAACGTCCGGCGATTGCTCCTACACTAAAGGTGCCAGCCCTGAAAGCTCTTGCTGGTCCTTATCTCCCACTGGTAACCTCTCAAACGAACCACAAACACTTCGGCTCTGAACTTGTTTAGGCTACCAAAACTTCCAACGTACACAGCCTCTCCTGCTCAATCTGGCCAGAGCTCAACACCGAAAATGCGAACGTCCGGCGATTGCTCCTACACTAAAGGTGCCAGCCCTGAAAGCTCTTGCTGGTCCTCATCTCCCACTGGTAACCTCTCAAACGAACCACAAACACTTGGGCTCTGAACTTGTTAAGCCTACTAAAACTTCCAACGTACACAGCCTCTCCTGCTCAATCCGGCCAGAGCTCAACACCGAAATTGCGAACGTCCAGCGATTGCTCCTACACTAAAGGTGCCAGCCCTGAAAGCTCTTGCTGGTCCTCATCTCCCACTGGTAACCTCTCAAACGAACCACAAACACTTGGGCTCTGAACTTGTTTAGCCTACTAAAACTTCCAACGTACACAGCCTCTCCTGCTCAATCTGGCCAGAGCTCAACACCGAAATTCGAACGTCCAGCGATTGCTCCTACACTAAAGGTGCCAGCCCTGAAAGCTCTTGCTGGTCCTCATCTCCCACTCGTAACCTCTCAAGCGAACCACAAACACTTGGGCTCTGAACTTGTTTAGTCTACTAAAACTTCCAACATACACAGCCTCTCCTGCTCAATCTGGCAGAGCTCAACACCGAAATTGCGAACGTCCAGCGATTGCTCCTACACTAAAGGTGCCAGCCCTGAAAGCTCTTGCTGGTCCTCATCTCCCACTGGTAACCTCTCAAACGAACGACAAACACTTGGGCTCTGAACTTGTTTAGCCTACTAAAACTTCCAACGTACACTCCCTCTCCTGCTCAATCTGGCCAGAGCTCAACACCGAAATTGCGAACGTCCAGCGATTGCTCCTACACTAAAGGTGCCAGCCCTGAAAGCTCTTGCTGGTCCTCATCTCCCACTAGTAACCTCTCAAACGAACCACAAACACTTGGGCTCTCAACTTGTTTAGCCTACTAAAACTTCCAACGTACACAGCCTCTCCTGCTCAATCTGGCCAGAGCTCAACACCGAAATTGCGAACGTCCAGCGATTGCTCCTACACTAAAGGTGCCAGCCCTGAAAGCTCTTGCTGGTCCTCATCTCCCACTGGTAACCTCTCAAACGAACCACAAACACTTGGCTCTGAACTTGTTTAGCCTACGAAAACTTCCAACGTACACAGCCTCTCCTGCTCAATCTGGCCAAAATTCAACACCGAAATTGCGAACGTCCAGCGATTGCTCCTACACTAAAGGTGCCAGCCCTGAAAGCTCTTGCTGGTCCTCATCTCCCACTGGTAACCTCTCAAACGAACCACAAACACTTGGGCTCTGAACTTGTTTAGCCTACTAAAACTTCCAACGTACACAGCCTCTCCTGCTCAATCTGGCCAAAATTCAACACCGAAATTGCGAACGTCCAGCGATTGCTCCTACACTAAAGGTGCCAGCCCTGAAAGCTCTTGCTGGTCCTCATCTCCCACTGGTAACCTCTCAAAAGAACCACAAACACTTGGGCTCTGAACTTGTTTAGCCTACGAAAACTTCCAACGTACACAGCCTCTCCTGCTCAATCTGGCCAGAGCTCAACACCGAAATTGCGAACGTCCAGCGATTGCTCCTACACTAAAGGTGCCAGCCCTGAAAGCTCTTGCTGGTCCTCATCTCCCACTGGTAACCTCTCAAACGAACCACAAACACTTGGGCTCTCAACTTGTTTAGCCTACTAAAACTTCCAACGTACACTCCCTGTCCTGCTCAATCTGGCCAGAGCTCAACACCGAAATTCGAACGCCCAGCGATTGCTCCTACACTAAAGGTGCCAGCCCTGAAAGCTCTTGCTGGTCCTCATCTCCCACTGGTAACCTCTCAAACGAACCACAAACACTTGGGCTCTGAACTTGTTTAGCCTACTAAAACTTCCAACGTACACAGCCTCTCCTGCTCAATCTGGCCAGAGCTCAACACCGAAATTGCGAACGTCCAGCGATTGCTCCTACACTAAAGGTGCCAGCCCTGAAAGCTCTTGCTGGTCCTCATCTCCCACTGGTAACCTCTCAAGCGAACCACAAACACTTGGGCTCTGAACTTGTTTAGCCTACGAAAACTTCCAACGTACACAGCCTCTCCTGCTCAATCTGGCCAGAGCTCAACACCGAAATTGCGAACGTCCAGCGACTGCTCCTACACTAAAGGTGCCAGCCCTGAAAGCTCTTGCTGGTCCTCATCTCCCACTAGTAACCTCTCAAGCGAACCACAAACACTTGGGCTCTGAACTTGTTTAGCCTACTAAAACTTCCAACGTACACAGCCTCTCCTGCTCAATCTGGCCAGAGCTCAACACCGACATTGCGAACGTCCAGCGATTGCTCCTACACTAAAGGTGCCAGCCCTGAAAGCTCTTGCTGGTCCTCATCTCCCACTGGTAACCTCTCAAACGAACCACAAACACTTGGGCTCTCAACTTGTTTAGCCTACTAAAACTTCCAACGTACACAGCCTCTCCTGCTCAATCTGGCCAGAGCTCAACACCGAAATTGCGAACGTCCAGCGATTGCTCCTACACTAAAGGTGCCAGCCCTGAAAGCTCTTGCTGGTCCTCATCTCCCACTGGTAACCTCTCAAACGAACCACAAACACTTGGGCTCTGAACTTGTTTAGCCTACGAAAACTTCCAACGTACACAGCCTCTCCTGCTCAATCTGGCAGAGCTCAACACTGAATTGCAAACGTCCAGCGATTGCTCCTACACTAAAGGTGCCAGCCCTGAAAGCTCTTGCTGTTCCTCATCTCCCATGGTAAACCTCTCAAACGAACCACAAACACTTGGGCTCTGAACTTGTTTAGCCTACGAAAACTTTCCGAACGTACACAGCCTCTCCTGCTCAATACTACATAGTATTCAAATATCCGAATTCTGAACGTCCAGCGATTGCTCCTACACTAAAGGTGCCAGCCCTGAAAGCTCTTGCTGGTCCTCATCTCCCACTGGGTAACCTCAAACGAACCACAAACACTTGGGCTCTCACTTGTTTAGCCTACGAAAACTTCCAACGTACACAGCCTCTCCTGACTCAATCAGCTCAACACCGAAATTGCGAACGTCCAGCGATTGCTCCTACACTAAAGGTGCCAGCCCTGAAAGCTCTTGCTGGTCCTCATCTCCCACTGGTAACCTCTCAAACGAACCACAAACACTTGGGCTCTGAACTTGTTTAGACTACGAAAACTTCCACGTACACAGCCTCTCCTGCTCAATCTGGCCAGAGCTCACACCGAATTGCGAACGTCCAGCGATTGCTCCTACACTAAAGGTGCCAGCCCTGAAAGCTCTTGCTGGTCCTCATCTCCCACTGGTAACCTCTCAAACGAACCACAAACACTTGGGCTCTGAACTTGTTTAGCCTACGAAAACTTCCAACGTACACAGCCTCTCCTGCTCAATCTGGCCAGAGCTCAACACCGAAATTGCGAACGTCCAGCGATTGCTCCTACACTAAAGGTGCCAGCCCTGAAAGCTCTTGCTGGTCCTCATCTCCCACTGGTAACCTCTCAAACGAACCACAAACACTTGGGCTCTGAACTTGTTTAGCCTACTAAAACTTCCAATGTACACTCCCTCTCCTGCTCAATCTGGCCAGAGCTCAACACCGAAATTGCGAACGTCCAGCGATTGCTCCTACACTAAAGGTGCCAGCCCTGAAAGCTCTTGCTGGTCCTCATCTCCCACTAGTAACCTCTCAAACGAACCACAAACACTTGGGCTCTGAACTTGTTTAGCCTACGAAAACTTCCAACATACACTCCCTCTCCTGCTCAATCTGGCCAGAGCTCAACACCGAAA
Organism: Gavia stellata; assembly: GCF_030936135.1. Lineage (NCBI taxonomy): Eukaryota > Metazoa > Chordata > Aves > Gaviiformes > Gaviidae > Gavia > Gavia stellata. The sequence continues at coordinate 46,118 of NW_026776492.1, forward strand.
TTGCGAACGTCCAGCGATTGCTCTACACTAAAGGTGCCAGCCCTGAAAGCTCTTGCTGGTCCTCATCTCCCACTGGTAACCTCTCAAACGAACCACAAACACTTGGGCTCTGAACTTGTTTAGCCTACTAAAACTTCCAACGTACACAGCCTCTCCTGCTCAATCTGGCCAAAATTCAACACCGAAATTGCGAACGTCCAGCGATTGCTCCTACACTAAAGGTGCCAGCCCTGAAAGCTCTTGCTGGTCCTCATCTCCCACTGGTAACCTCTCAAACGAACCACAAACACTTGGGCTCTGAACTTGTTTAGCCTACGAAAACTTCCAACGTACACAGCCTCTCCTGCTCAATCTGGCCAGAGCTCAACACCCAAATTGCGAACGTCCAGCGATTGCTCCTACGCTAAAGGTGCCAGCCCTGAAAGCTCTTGCTGGTCCTCATCTCCACTGGTAACCTCTCAAAAGAACCACAAACACTTGGGCTCTGAACTTGTTTAGCCTACTAAAACTTCCAACGTACACAGCCTCTCCTGCTCAATCTGGCCAGAGCTCAACACCGAATTGCGAACGTCCAGCGATTGCTCCTACACTAAAGGTGCCAGCCCTGAAAGCTCTTGCTGGTCCTCATCTCCCACTAGTAACCTCTCAAGCGAACCACAAACACTTGGGCTCTGAACTTGTTTAGCCTACTAAAACTTCCAACGTACACAGCCTCTCCTGCTCAATCTGGCCAGAGCTCAACACCGACATTGCGAACGTCCAGCGATTGCTCCTACACTAAAGGTGCCAGCCCTGAAAGCTCTTGCTGGTCCTCATCTCCCACTGGTAACCTCTCAAACGAACCACAAACACTTGGGCTCTGAACTTGTTTAGCCTACTAAAACTTCCAACGTACACAGCCTCTCCTGCTCAATCTTGCCAGAGCTCAACACGAAATTGCGAACGCCCAGCGATTGCTCCTACACTAAAGGTGCCAGCCCTGAAAGCTCTTGCTGGTCCTCATCTCCCACTGGTAACCTCTCAAACGAACCACAAACACTTGGGCTCTGAACTTGTTTAGCCTACGAAAACTTCCAACGTACACAGCCTCTCCTGCTCAATCTGGCCAGAGCTCAACACCGAAATTGCGAACGTCCAGCGATTGCTCCTACACTAAAGGTGCCAGCCCTGAAAGCTCTTGCTGATCCTCATCTCCCACTGGTAACCTCTCAAGCGAACCACAAACACTTGGGCTCTCAACTTGTTTAGCCTACTAAAACTTCCAACGTACACAGCCTCTTCTGCTCAATCTGGCCAGAGCTCAACACCGAAATTGCGAACGTCCAGCGATTGCTCCTACACTAAAGGTGCCAGCCCTGAAAGCTCTTGCTGGTCCTCATCTCCCACTGGTAACCTCTCAAACGAACCACAAACACTTGGGCTCTGAACTTGTTTAGCCTACGAAAACTTCCAACGTACACAGCCTCTCCTGCTCAATCTGGCCAGAGCTCAACACCGAAATTGCGAACGTCCAGCGATTGCTCCTACACTAAAGGTGCCAGCCCTGAAAGCTCTTGCTGGTCCTCATCTCCCACTGGTAACCTCTCAAACGAACCACAAACACTTGGGCTCTGAACTTGTTTAGCCTACGAAAACTTCCAACATACACTCCCTCTCCTCCTCATTCTGGCCAGAGCTCAACACCGAAATTGCGAACGTCCAGCGATTACTCCTACACTAAAGGTGCCAGCCCTGAAAGCTCTTGCTGGTCCTCATCTCCCACTAGTAACCTCTCAAGCGAACCACAAACACTTGGGCTCTGAACTTGTTTAGCCTACGAAAACTTCCAACGTACACAGCCTCTCCTGCTCAATCTGGCCAGAGCTCAACACCGAAATTGCGAACGTCCAGCGATTGCTCCTACACTAAAGGTGCCAGCCCTGAAAGCTCTTGCTGGTCCTCATCTCCCACTAGTAACCTCTCAAGCGAACCACAAACACTTGGGCTCTGAACTTGTTTAGCCTACTAAAACTTCCAACGTACACAGCCTCTCCTGCTCAATCTGGCCAGAGCTCAACACCGACATTGCGAACGTCCAGCGATTGCTCCTACACTAAAGGTGCCAGCCCTGAAAGCTCTTGCTGGTCCTCATCTCCCACTGGTAACCTCTCAAACGAACCACAAACACTTGGGCTCTGAACTTGTTTAGCCTACTAAAACTTCCAACGTACACAGCCTCTCCTGCTCAATCTTGCCAGAGCTCAACACCGAAATTGCGAACGCCCAGCGATTGCTCCTACACTAAAGGTGCCAGCCCTGAAAGCTCTTGCTGGTCCTCATCTCCCACTGGTAACCTCTCAAACGAACCACAAACACTTGGGCTCTGAACTTGTTTAGCCTACGAAAACTTCCAACGTACACAGCCTCTCCTGCTCAATCTGGCCAGAGCTCAACACCGAAATTGCGAACGTCCAGCGATTGCTCCTACACTAAAGGTGCCAGCCCTGAAAGCTCTTGCTGATCCTCATCTCCCACTGGTAACCTCTCAAGCGAACCACAAACACTTGGGCTCTCAACTTGTTTAGCCTACTAAAACTTCCAACGTACACAGCCTCTTCTGCTCAATCTGGCCAGAGCTCAACACCGAAATTGCGAACGTCCAGCGATTGCTCCTACACTAAAGGTGCCAGCCCTGAAAGCTCTTGCTGGTCCTCATCTCCCACTGGTAACCTCTCAAACGAACCACAAACACTTGGGCTCTGAACTTGTTTAGCCTACTAAAACTTCCAACGTACACAGCCTCTCCTGCTCAATCTGGCCAGAGCTCAACACCGAAATTGCGAACGTCCAGCGATTGCTCCTACACTAAAGGTGCCAGCCCTGAAAGCTCTTGCTGGTCCTCATCTCCCACTGGTAACCTCTCAAACGAACCACAAACACTTGGGCTCTGAACTTGTTTAGCCTACTAAAACTTCCAACATACACTCCCTCTCCTCCTCATTCTGGCCAGAGCTCAACACCGAAATTGCGAACGTCCAGCGATTACTCCTACACTAAAGGTGCCAGCCCTGAAAGCTCTTGCTGGTCCTCATCTCCCACTAGTAACCTCTCAAGCGAACCACAAACACTTGGGCTCTGAACTTGTTTAGCCTACGAAAACTTCCAACGTACACAGCCTCTCCTGCTCAATCCGGCCAGAGCTCAACACCGAAATTGCGAACGTCCAGCGATTGCTCCTACACTAAAGGTGCCAGCCCTGAAAGCTCTTGCTGGTCCTCATCTCCCCACTGGTAACCTCTCAAACGAACCACAAACACTTGGGCTCTGAACTTGTTTAGCCTACGAAAACTTCCAACGTACACTCCCTCTCCTGCTCAATCTGGCCAGAGCTCAACACCGAAATTCGAACGTCCAGCGATTGCTCCTACACTAAAGGTGCCAGCCCTGAAAGCTCTTGCTGGTCCTCATCTCCCACTCGTAACCTCTCAAGCGAACCACAAACACTTGGGCTCTGAACTTGTTTAGCCTACTAAAACTTCCAACATACACAGCCTCTCCTGCTCAATCTGGCCAGAGCTCAACACCGAAATTGCGAACGTCCAGCGATTGCTCCTACACTAAAGGTGCCAGCCCTGAAAGCTCTTGCTGGTCCTCATCTCCCACTGGTAACCTCTCAAACGAACGACAAACACTTGGGCTCTGAACTTGTTTAGCCTACTAAAACTTCCAACGTACACTCCCTCTCCTGCTCAATCTGGCCAGAGCTCAACACCGAAATTGCGAACGTCCAGCGATTGCTCCTACACTAAAGGTGCCAGCCCTGAAAGCTCTTGCTGGTCCTCATCTCCCACTAGTAACCTCTCAAACGAACCACAAACACTTGGGCTCTCAACTTGTTTAGCCTACTAAAACTTCCAACGTACACAGCCTCTCCTGCTCAATCTGGCCAGAGCTCAACACCGAAATTGCGAACGTCCAGCGATTGCTCCTACACTAAAGGTGCCAGCCCTGAAAGCTCTTGCTGGTCCTCATCTCCCACTGGTAACCTCTCAACGAACCACAAACACTTGGGCTCTGAACTTGTTTAGCCTACGAAAACTTCCAACGTACACAGCCTCTCCTGCTCAATCTGGCCAAAATTCAACACCGAAATTGCGAACGTCCAGCGATTGCTCCTACACTAAAGGTGCCAGCCCTGAAAGCTCTTGCTGGTCCTCATCTCCCACTGGTAACCTCTCAAACGAACACAAACACTTGGGCTCTGAACTTGTTTAGCCTACTAAAACTTCCAACGTACACAGCCTCTCCTGCTCAATCTGGCCAAAATTCAACACCGAAATTGCGAACGTCCAGCGATTGCTCCTACACTAAAGGTGCCAGCCCTGAAAGCTCTTGCTGGTCCTCATCTCCCACTGGTAACCTCTCAAAAGAACCACAAACACTTGGGCTCTGAACTTGTTTAGCCTACGAAAAAAAAACTTCCAACGTACACAGCCTCTCCTGCTCAATCTGGCCAGAGCTCAACACCGAAATTGCGAACGTCCAGCGATTGCTCCTACACTAAAGGTGCCAGCCCTGAAAGCTCTTGCTGGTCCTCATCTCCCACTGGTAACCTCTCAAACGAACCACAAACACTTGGGCTCTCAACTTGTTTAGCCTACTAAAACTTCCAACGTACACTCCCTGTCCTGCTCAATCTGGCCAGAGCTCAACACCGAAATTCGAACGCCCAGCGATTGCTCCTACACTAAAGGTGCCAGCCCTGAAAGCTCTTGCTGGTCCTCATCTCCCACTGGTAACCTCTCAAACGAACCACAAACACTTGGGCTCTGAACTTGTTTAGCCTACTAAAACTTCCAACGTACACAGCCTCTCCTGCTCAATCTGGCCAGAGCTCAACACCGAAATTGCGAACGTCCAGCGATTGCTCCTACACTAAAGGTGCCAGCCCTGAAAGCTCTTGCTGGTCCTCATCTCCCACTGGTAACCTCTCAAGCGAACCACAAACACTTGGGCTCTGAACTTGTTTAGCCTACGAAAACTTCCAACGTACACAGCCTCTCCTGCTCAATCTGGCCAGAGCTCAACACCGAAATTGCGAACGTCCAGCGATTGCTCCTACACTAAAGGTGCCAGCCCTGAAAGCTCTTGCTGGTCCTCATCTCCCACTAGTAACCTCTCAAGCGAACCACAAACACTTGGGCTCTGAACTTGTTTAGCCTACTAAAACTTCCAACGTACACAGCCTCTCCTGCTCAATCTGGCCAGAGCTCAACACCGACATTGCGAACGTCCAGCGATTGCTCCTACACTAAAGGTGCCAGCCCTGAAAGCTCTTGCTGGTCCTCATCTCCCACTGGTAACCTCTCAAACGAACCACAAACACTTGGGCTCTCAACTTGTTTAGCCTACTAAAACTTCCAACGTACACAGCCTCTCCTGCTCAATCTGGCCAGAGCTCAACACCGAAATTGCGAACGTCCAGCGATTGCTCCTACACTAAAGGTGCCAGCCCTGAAAGCTCTTGCTGGTCCTCATCTCCCACTGGTAACCTCTCAAACGAACCACAAACACTTGGGCTCTGAACTTGTTTAGCCTACGAAAACTTCCAACGTACACAGCCTCTCCTGCTCAATCTGGCCAGAGCTCAACACCGAAATTGCAAACGTCCAGCGATTGCTCCTACACTAAAGGTGCCAGCCCTGAAAGCTCTTGCTGGTCCTCATCTCCCACTGGTAACCTCTCAAACGAACCACAAACACTTGGGCTCTGAACTTGTTTAGCCTACGAAAACTTCCAACGTACACAGCCTCTCCTGCTCAATCCGGCCAGAGCTCAAAACCGAAATTGCGAACGTCCAGCGATTGCTCCTACACTAAAGGTGCCAGCCCTGAAAGCTCTTGCTGGTCCTCATCTCCCACTGGTAACCTCTCAAACGAACCACAAACACTTGGGCTCTCAACTTGTTTAGCCTACGAAAACTTCCAACGTACACAGCCTCTCCTGCTCAATCTGGCCAGAGCTCAACACCGAAATTGCGAACGTCCAGCGATTGCTCCTACACTAAAGGTGCCAGCCCTGAAAGCTCTTGCTGGTCCTCATCTCCCACTGGTAACCTCTCAAACGAACCACAAACACTTGGGCTCTGAACTTGTTTAGCCTACGAAAACTTCCAACGTACACAGCCTCTCCTGCTCAATCTGGCCAGAGCTCACACCGAAATTGCGAACGTCCAGCGATTGCTCCTACACTAAAGGTGCCAGCCCTGAAAGCTCTTGCTGGTCCTCATCTCCCACTGGTAACCTCTCAAACGAACCCACAAACACTTGGGCTCTGAACTTGTTTAGCCTACGAAAACTTCCAACGTACACAGCCTCTCCTGCTCAATCTGGCCAGAGCTCAACACCGAAATTGCGAACGTCCAGCGATTGCTCCTACACTAAAGGTGCCAGCCCTGAAAGCTCTTGCTGGTCCTCATCTCCCACTGGTAACCTCTCAAACGAACCACAAACACTTGGGCTCTGAACTTGTTTAGCCTACTAAAACTTCCAATGTACACTCCCTCTCCTGCTCAATCTGGCCAGAGCTCAACACCGAAATTGCGAACGTCCAGCGATTGCTCCTACACTAAAGGTGCCAGCCCTGAAAGCTCTTGCTGGTCCTCATCTCCCACTAGTAACCTCTCAAACGAACCACAAACACTTGGGCTCTGAACTTGTTTAGCCTACGAAAACTTCCAACGTACACTCCCTCTCCTGCTCAATCTGGCCAGAGCTCAACACCGAAATTGCGAACGTCCAGCGATTGCTCCTACACTAAAGGTGCCAGCCCTGAAAGCTCTTGCTGGTCCTCATCTCCCACTGGTAACCTCTCAAACGAACCACAAACACTTGGGCTCTGAACTTGTTTAGCCTACTAAAACTTCCAACGTACACAGCCTCTCCTGCTCAATCTGGCCAAAATTCAACACCGAAATTGCGAACGTCCAGCGATTGCTCCTACACTAAAGGTGCCAGCCCTGAAAGCTCTTGCTGGTCCTCATCTCCCACTGGTAACCTCTCAAACGAACCACAAACACTTGGGCTCTGAACTTGTTTAGCCTACGAAAACTTCCAACGTACACAGCCTCTCCTGCTCAATCTGGCCAGAGCTCAACACCCAAATTGCGAACGTCCAGCGATTGCTCCTACGCTAAAGGTGCCAGCCCTGAAAGCTCTTGCTGGTCCTCATCTCCCACTGGTAACCTCTCAAAAGAACCACAAACACTTGGGCTCTGAACTTGTTTAGCCTACTAAAACTTCCAACGTACACAGCCTCTCCTGCTCAATCTGGCCAGAGCTCAACACCGAAATTGCGAACGTCCAGCGATTGCTCCTACACTAAAGGTGCCAGCCCTGAAAGCTCTTGCTGGTCCTCATCTCCCACTGGTAACCTCTCAAGCGAACCACAAACACTTGGGCTCTGAACTTGTTTAGCCTACTAAAACTTCCAACGTACACAGCCTCTCCTGCTCAATCTGGCCAGAGCTCAACACCGACATTGCGAACGTCCAGCGATTGCTCCTACACTAAAGGTGCCAGCCCTGAAAGCTCTTGCTGGTCCTCATCTCCCACTGGTAACCTCTCAAACGAACCACAAACACTTGGGCTCTGAACTTGTTTAGCCTACTAAAACTTCCAACGTACACAGCCTCTCCTGCTCAATCTTGCCAGAGCTCAACACCGAAATTGCGAACGCCCAGCGATTGCTCCTACACTAAAGGTGCCAGCCCTGAAAGCTCTTGCTGGTCCTCATCTCCCACTGGTAACCTCTCAAACGAACCACAAACACTTGGGCTCTGAACTTGTTTAGCCTACGAAAACTTCCAACGTACACAGCCTCTCCTGCTCAATCTGGCCAGAGCTCAACACCGAAATTGCGAACGTCCAGCGATTGCTCCTACACTAAAGGTGCCAGCCCTGAAAGCTCTTGCTGATCCTCATCTCCCACTGGTAACCTCTCAAGCGAACCACAAACACTTGGGCTCTCAACTTGTTTAGCCTACTAAAACTTCCAACGTACACAGCCTCTTCTGCTCAATCTGGCCAGAGCTCAACACCGAAATTGCGAACGTCCAGCGATTGCTCCTACACTAAAGGTGCCAGCCCTGAAAGCTCTTGCTGGTCCTCATCTCCCACTGGTAACCTCTCAAACGAACCACAAACACTTGGGCTCTGAACTTGTTTAGCCTACTAAAACTTCCAACGTACACAGCCTCTCCTGCTCAATCTGGCCAGAGCTCAACACCGAAATTGCGAACGTCCAGCGATTGCTCCTACACTAAAGGTGCCAGCCCTGAAAGCTCTTGCTGGTCCTCATCTCCCACTGGTAACCTCTCAAACGAACCACAAACACTTGGGCTCTGAACTTGTTTAGCCTACTAAAACTTCCAACATACACTCCCTCTCCTCCTCATTCTGGCCAGAGCTCAACACCGAAATTGCGAACGTCCAGCGATTACTCCTACACTAAAGGTGCCAGCCCTGAAAGCTCTTGCTGGTCCTCATCTCCCACTAGTAACCTCTCAAGCGAACCACAAACACTTGGGCTCTGAACTTGTTTAGCCTACGAAAACTTCCAACGTACACAGCCTCTCCTGCTCAATCCGGCCAGAGCTCAACACCGAAATTGCGAACGTCCAGCGATTGCTCCTACACTAAAGGTGCCAGCCCTGAAAGCTCTTGCTGGTCCTCATCTCCCACTGGTAACCTCTCAAACGAACCACAAACACTTGGGCTCTCAACTTGTTTAGCCTACTAAAACTTCCAACGTACACTCCCTCTCCTGCTCAATCTGGCCAGAGCTCAACACCGAAATTGCGAACGTCCAGCGATTGCTCCTACACTAAAGGTGCCAGCCCTGAAAGCTCTTGCTGGTCCTCATCTCCCACTAGTAACCTCTCAAACGAACCACAAACACTTGGGCTCTGAACTTGTTTAGCCTACGAAAACTTCCAACGTACACTCCCTCTCCTGCTCAATCTGGCCAGAGCTCAACACCGAAATTGCGAACATCCAGCGATTGCTCCTACACTAAAGGTGCCAGCCCTGAAAGCTCTTGCTGGTCCTCATCTCCCACTGGTAACCTCTCAAACGAACCACAAACACTTGGGCTCTGAACTTGTTTAGCCTACTAAAACTTCCAACGTACACAGCCTCTCCTGCTCAATCTGGCCAAAATTCAACACCGAAATTGCGAACGTCCAGCGATTGCTCCTACACTAAAGGTGCCAGCCCTGAAAGCTCTTGCTGGTCCTCATCTCCCACTGGTAACCTCTCAAGCGAACCACAAACACTTGGGCTCTGAACTTGTTTAGCCTACTAAAACTTCCAACGTACACAGCCTCTCCTGCTCAATCTGGCCAAAATTCAACACCGAAATTGCGAACGTCCAGCGATTGCTCCTACACTAAAGGTGCCAGCCCTGAAAGCTCTTGCTGGTCCTCATCTCCCACTGGTAACCTCTCAAAAGAACCACAAACACTTGGGCTCTGAACTTGTTTAGCCTACTAAAACTTCCAACGTACACAGCCTCTCCTGCTCAATCTGGCCAGAGCTCAACACCGAAATTGCGAACGTCCAGCGATTGCTCCTACACTAAAGGTGCCAGCCCTGAAAGCTCTTGCTGGTCCTCATCTCCCACTGGTAACCTCTCAAACGAACCACAAACACTTGGGCTCTGAACTTGTTTAGCCTACTAAAACTTCCAACATACACTCCCTCTCCTGCTCATTCTGGCCAAAATTCAACACCGGAATTGCGAACGTCCAGCGATTGCTCCTACACTAAAGGTGCCAGCCCTGAAAGCTCTTGCTGGTCCTCATCTCCCACTAGTAACCTCTCAAACGAACCACAAACACTTGGGCTCTGAACTTGTTTAGCCTACGAAAACTTCCAACGTACACTCCCTCTCCTGCTCAATCTGGCCAGAGCTCAACACCGAAATTGCGAACGTCCAGCGATTGCTCCTACACTAAAGGTGCCAGCCCTGAAAGCTCTTGCTGGTCCTCATCTCCCACTGGTAACCTCTCAAGCGAACCACAAACACTTGGGCTCTGAACTTGTTTAGCCTACTAAAACTTCCAACGTACACAGCCTCTCCTGCTCAATCTGGCCAGAGCTCAACACCGAAATTGCGAACGTCCAGCGATTGCTCCTACACTAAAGGTGCCAGCCCTGAAAGCTCTTGCTGGTCCTCATCTCCCACTAGTAACCTCTCAAACGAACCACAAACACTTGGGCTCTGAACTTGTTTAGCCTACTAAAACTTCCAACGTACACAGCCTCTCCTGCTCAATCTGGCCAGAGCTCAACACCGAAATTGCGAACGTCCAGCGATTGCTCCTACACTAAAGGTGCCAGCCCTGAAAGCTCTTGCTGGTCCTCATCTCCCACTGGTAACCTCTCAAACGAACCACAAACACTTGGGCTCTCAACTTGTTTAGCCTACTAAAACTTCCAACGTACACAGCCTCTCCTGCTCAATCTGGCCAGAGCTCAACACCGAAATTGCGAACGTCCAGCGATTGCTCCTACACTAAAGGTGCCAGCCCTGAAAGCTCTTGCTGGTCCTCATCTCCCACTGGTAACCTCTCAAACGAAACACAAACACTTGGGCTCTGAACTTGTTTAGCCAACTAAAACTTCCAACATACACTCCCTATCCTGCTCATTCTGGCCAAAATTCAACACCGGAATTGCGAACGTCCAGCGATTGCTCCTACACTAAAGGTGCCAGCCCTGAAAGCTCTTGCTGGTCCTCATCTCCCACTAGTAACCTCTCAAACGAACCACAAACACTTGGGCTCTGAACTTGTTTAGCCTACTAAAACTTCCAACGTACACAGCCTCTCCTGCTCAAACTGGCCAGAGCTCAACACCGAAATTGCGAACGCCCAGCGATTGCTCCTACACTAAAGGTGCCAGCCCTGAAAGCTCTTGCTGGTCCTCATCTCCCACTGGTAACCTCTCAAACGAACCACAAACACTTGGGCTCTGAACTTGTTTAGCCTACTAAAACTTCCAACGTACACAGCCTCTCCTGCTCAATCTGGCCAGAGCTCAACACCCAAATTGCGAACGCCCAGCGATTGCTCCTACACTAAAGGTGCCAGCCCTGAAAGCTCTTGCTGGTCCTCATCTCCCACTGGTAACCTCTCAAACGAACCACAAACACTTGGGCTCTGAACTTGTTTAGCCTACGAAAACTTCCAACGTACACAGCCTCTCCTGCTCAATCTGGCCAGAGCTCAACACCGAAATTGCGAACGTCCAGCGATTGCTCCTACACTAAAGGTGCCAGCCCTGAAAGCTCTTGCTGGTCCTCATCTCCCACTAGTAACCTCTCAAGCGAACCACAAACACTTGGGCTCTGAACTTGTTTAGCCTACTAAAACTTCCAACGTACACAGCCTCTCCTGCTCAATCTGGCCAGAGCTCAACACCGAAATTGCGAACGTCCAGTGATTGCTCCTACACTAAAGGTGCCAGCCCTGAAAGCTCTTGCTGGTCCTCATCTCCCACTGGTAACCTCTCAAACGAACCACAAACACTTGGGCTCTGAACTTGTTTAGCCTACTAAAACTTCCAACGTACACAGCCTCTCCTGCTCAATCTGGCCAGAGCTCAACACCGAAATTGCGAACGTCCAGCGATTGCTCCTACACTAAAGGTGCCAGCCCTGAAAGCTCTTGCTGGTCCTCATCTCCCACTGGTAACCTCTCAAACGAACCACAAACACTTGGGCTCTGAACTTGTTTAGCCTACTAAAACTTCCAACGTACACTCCCTCTCCTGCTCAATCTGGCCAGAGCTCAACACCGAAATTGCGAACGTCCAGCGATTGCTCCTACACTAAAGGTGCCAGCCCTGAAAGCTCTTGCTGGTCCTCATCTCCCACTGGTAACCTCTCAAACGAACCACAAACACTTGGGCTCTGAACTTGTTTAGCCTACTAAAACTTCCAACGTACACAGCCTCTCCTGCTCAATCTGGCCAAAATTCAACACCGAAATTGCGAACGTCCAGCGATTGCTCCTACACTAAAGGTGCCAGCCCTGAAAGCTCTTGCTGGTCCTCATCTCCCACTGGTAACCTCTCAAGCGAACCACAAACACTTGGGCTCTGAACTTGTTTAGCCTACTAAAACTTCCAACGTACACAGCCTCTCCTGCTCAATCCGGCCAGAGCTCAACACCGAAATTGCGAACGTCCAGCGATTGCTCCTACACTAAAGGTGCCAGCCCTGAAAGCTCTTGCTGGTCCTCATCTCCCACTGGTAACCTCTCAAAAGAACCACAAACACTTGGGCTCTGAACTTGTTTAGCCTACTAAAACTTCCAACGTACACAGCCTCTCCTGCTCAATCTGGCCAGAGCTCAACACCGAAATTGCGAACGTCCAGCGATTGCTCCTACACTAAAGGTGCCAGCCCTGAAAGCTCTTGCTGGTCCTCATCTCCCACTAGTAACCTCTCAAACGAACCACAAACACTTGGGCTCTGAACTTGTTTAGCCTACGAAAACTTCCAACGTACACAGCCTCTCCTGCTCAATCTCGCCAGAGCTCAACACCGAAATTGCGAACGCCCAGCGATTGCTCCTACACTAAAGGTGCCAGCCCTGAAAGCTCTTGCTGGTCCTCATCTCCCACTGGTAACCTCTCAAACGAACCACAAACACTTGGGCTCTGAACTTGTTTAGCCTACGAAAACTTCCAACGTACACAGCCTCTCCTGCTCAATCTGGCCAGAGCTCAACACCGAAATTGCGAACGCCCAGCGATTGCTCCTACACTAAAGGTGCCAGCCCTGAAAGCTCTTGCTGGTCCTCATCTCCCACTGGTAACCTCTCAAGCGAACCACAAACACTTGGGCTCTCATCTTGTTTAGCCTACTAAAACTTCCAACGTACACAGCCTCTCCTGCTCAATCTGGCCAGAGCTCAACACCGACATTGCGAACGTCCAGCGATTGCTCCTACACTAAAGGTGCCAGCCCTGAAAGCTCTTGCTGGTCCTCATCTCCCACTGGTAACCTCTCAAACGAACCACAAACACTTGGGCTCTGAACTTGTTTAGCCTACTAAAACTTCCAACGTACACTCCCTCTCCTGCTCAATCTGGCCAGAGCTCAACACCGAAATTGCGAACGTCCAGCGATTGCTCCTACACTAAAGGTGCCAGCCCTGAAAGCTCTTGCTGGTCCTCATCTCCCACTGGTAACCTCTCAAACGAACCACAAACACTTGGGCTCTGAACTTGTTTAGCCTACGAAAACTTCCAACGTACACAGCCTCTCCTGCTCAATCTGGCCAGAGCTCAACGCCGAAATTGCGAACGTCCAGCGATTGCTCCTACACTAAAGGTGCCAGCCCTGAAAGCTCTTGCTGGTCCTCATCTCCCACTGGTAACCTCTCAAACGAACCACAAACACTTGGGCTCTGAACTTGTTTAGCCTACTAAAACTTCCAACGTACACAGCCTCTCCTGCTCAATCTGGCCAGAGCTCAACACCGAAATTGCGAACGTCCAGCGATTGCTCCTACACTAAAGGTGCCAGCCCTGAAAGCTCTTGCTGGTCCTCATCTCCCACTAGTAACCTCTCAAAAGAACCACAAACACTTGGGCTCTGAACTTGTTTAGCCTACTAAAACTTCCAACGTACACAGCCTCTCCTGCTCAATCTGGCCAGAGCTCAACACCGAAATTGCGAACGTCCAGCGATTGCTCCTACACTAAAGGTGCCAGCCCTGAAAGCTCTTGCTGGTCCTCATCTCCCACTGGTAACCTCTCAAACGAACCACAAACACTTGGGCTCTCAACTTGTTTAGCCTACTAAAACTTCCAACGTACACAGCCTCTCCTGCTCAATCTGGCCAGAGCTCAACACCGAAATTGCGAACGTCCAGCGATTGCTCCTACACTAAAGGTGCCAGCCCTGAAAGCTCTTGCTGGTCCTCATCTCCCACTGGTAACCTCTCAAACGAACCACAAACACTTGGGCTCTGAACTTGTTTAGCCTACGAAAACTTCCAACATACACTCCCTATCCTGCTCATTCTGGCCAAAATTCAACACCGGAATTGCGAACGTCCAGCGATTGCTCCTACACTAAAGGTGCCAGCCCTGAAAGCTCTTGCTGGTCCTCATCTCCCACTAGTAACCTCTCAAACGAACCACAAACACTTGGGCTCTCAACTTGTTTAGCCTACTAAAACTTCCAACGTACACAGCCTCTCCTGCTCAATCTGGCCAGAGCTCAACACCGAAATTGCGAACGCCCAGCGATTGCTCCTACACTAAAGGTGCCAGCCCTGAAAGCTCTTGCTGGTCCTCATCTCCCACTGGTAACCTCTCAAACGAACCACAAACACTTGGGCTCTGAACTTGTTTAGCCTACTAAAACTTCCAACGTACACAGCCTCTCCTGCTCAATCTGGCCAGAGCTCAACACCGAAATTGCGAACGTCCAGCGATTGCTCCTACACTAAAGGTGCCAGCCCTGAAAGCTCTTGCTGGTCCTCATCTCCCACTGGTAACCTCTCAAACGAACCACAAACACTTGGGCTCTGAACTTGTTTAGCCTATGAAAACTTCCAACGTACACAGCCTCTCCTGCTCAATCTGACCAGAGCTCAACACCGAAATTGCAAACGTCCAGCGATTGCTCCTACACTAAAGGTGCCAGCCCTGAAAGCTCTTGCTGGTCCTCATCTCCCACTAGTAACCTCTCAAGCGAACCACAAACACTTGGGCTCTGAACTTGTTTAGCCTACTAAAACTTCCAACGTACACAGCCTCTCCTGCTCAATCTGGCCAGAGCTCAACACCGAAATTGCGAACGTCCAGCGATTGCTCCTACACTAAAGGTGCCAGCCCTGAAAGCTCTTGCTGGTCCTCATCTCCCACTGGTAACCTCTCAAACGAACCACAAACACTTGGGCTCTGAACTTGTTTAGCCTACGAAAACTTCCAACGTACACAGCCTCTCCTGCTCAATCTGGCCAGAGCTCAACACCGAAATTGCGAACATCCAGCGATTGCTCCTACACTAAAGGTGCCAGCCCTGAAAGCTCTTGCTGGTCCTCATCTCCCACTGGTAACCTCTCAAGCGAACCACAAACACTTGGGCTCTGAACTTGTTTAGCCTACTAAAACTTCCAACGTACACAGCCTCTCCTGCTCAATCTGGCCAGAGCTCAACACCGAAATTGCGAACGTCCAGCGATTGCTCCTACACTAAAGCTGCCAGCCCTGAAAGCTCTTGCTGGTCCTCATCTCCCACTGGTAACCTCTCAAACGAACCACAAACACTTGGGCTCTGAACTTGTTTAGCCTACTAAAACTTCCAACGTACACAGCCTCTCCTGCTCAATCTGGCCAGAGCTCAACACCGAAATTGCGAACGTCCGGCGATTGCTCCTACACTAAAGGTGCCAGCCCTGAAAGCTCTTGCTGGTCCTCATCTCCCACTGGTAACCTCTCAAACGAACCACAAACACTTGGGCTCTGAACTTGTTTAGCCTACTAAAACTTCCAACGTACACTCCCTCTCCTGCTCAATCTGGCCAGAGCTCAACACCGAAATTGCGAACGTCCAGCGATTGCTCCTACACTAAAGGTGCCAGCCCTGAAAGCTCTTGCTGGTCCTCATCTCCCACTGGTAACCTCTCAAGCGAACCACAAACACTTGGGCTCTGAACTTGTTTAGCCTACTAAAACTTCCAACGTACACAGCCTCTCCTGCTCAATCTGGCCAGAGCTCAACACCGAAATTGCGAACGTCCAGCGATTGCTCCTACACTAAAGCTGCCAGCCCTGAAAGCTCTTGCTGGTCCTCATCTCCCACTGGTAACCTCTCAAACGAACCACAAACACTTGGGCTCTGAACTTGTTTAGCCTACTAAAACTTCCAACGTACACAGCCTCTCCTGC
This sequence comes from Gavia stellata, assembly GCF_030936135.1. NCBI lineage: Eukaryota > Metazoa > Chordata > Aves > Gaviiformes > Gaviidae > Gavia > Gavia stellata. The sequence continues at coordinate 62,068 of NW_026776492.1, forward strand.
TCAATCTGGCCAGAGCTCAACACCGAAATTGCGAACGTCCGGCGATTGCTCCTACACTAAAGGTGCCAGCCCTGAAAGCTCTTGCTGGTCCTCATCTCCCACTGGTAACCTCTCAAACGAACCACAAACACTTGGGCTCTGAACTTGTTTAGCCTACTAAAACTTCCAACGTACACTCCCTCTCCTGCTCAATCTGGCCAGAGCTCAACACCGAAATTGCGAACGTCCAGCGATTGCTCCTACACTAAAGGTGCCAGCCCTGAAAGCTCTTGCTGGTCCTCATCTCCCACTAGTAACCTCTCAAACGAACCACAAACACTTGGGCTCTGAACTTGTTTAGCCTACTAAAACTTCCAACGTACACAGCCTCTCCTGCTCAATCTGGCCAGAGCTCAACACCGAAATTGCGAACGCCCAGCGATTGCTCCTACACTAAAGGTGCCAGCCCTGAAAGCTCTTGCTGGTCCTCATCTCCCACTGGTAACCTCTCAAACGAACCACAAACACTTGGGCTCTGAACTTGTTTAGCCTACGAAAACTTCCAACGTACACAGCCTCTCCTGCTCAATCTGGCCAGAGCTCAACACCGACATTGCGAACGTCCAGCGATTGCTCCTACACTAAAGGTGCCAGCCCTGAAAGCTCTTGCTGGTCCTCATCTCCCACTGGTAACCTCTCAAACGAACCACAAACACTTGGGCTCTGAACTTGTTTAGCCTACTAAAACTTCCAACGTACACAGCCTCTACTGCTCAATCTGGCCAGAGCTCAACACCGAAATTGCGAACGTCCAGCGATTGCTCCTACACTAAAGGTGCCAGCCCTGAAAGCTCTTGCTGGTCCTCATCTCCCACTGGTAACCTCTCAAACGAACCACAAACACTTGGGCTCTGAACTTGTTTAGCCTACGAAAACTTCCAACGTACACAGCCTCTCCTGCTCAATCTGGCCAGAGCTCAACACCGAAATTGCGAACGCCCAGCGATTGCTCCTACACTAAAGGTGCCAGCCCTGAAAGCTCTTGCTGGTCCTCATCTCCCACTGGTAACCTCTCAAGCGAACCACAAACACTTGGGCTCTCATCTTGTTTAGCCTACTAAAACTTCCAACGTACACAGCCTCTCCTGCTCAATCTGGCCAGAGCTCAACACCGACATTGCGAACGTCCAGCGATTGCTCCTACACTAAAGGTGCCAGCCCTGAAAGCTCTTGCTGGTCCTCATCTCCCACTGGTAACCTCTCAAACGAACCACAAACACTTGGGCTCTGAACTTGTTTAGCCTACTAAAACTTCCAACGTACACTCCCTCTCCTGCTCAATCTGGCCAGAGCTCAACACCGAAATTGCGAACGTCCAGCGATTGCTCCTACACTAAAGGTGCCAGCCCTGAAAGCTCTTGCTGGTCCTCATCTCCCACTGGTAACCTCTCAAACGAACCACAAACACTTGGGCTCTGAACTTGTTTAGCCTACGAAAACTTCCAACGTACACAGCCTCTCCTGCTCAATCTGGCCAGAGCTCAACGCCGAAATTGCGAACGTCCAGCGATTGCTCCTACACTAAAGGTGCCAGCCCTGAAAGCTCTTGCTGGTCCTCATCTCCCACTGGTAACCTCTCAAACGAACCACAAACACTTGGCCTCTGAACTTGTTTAGCCTACTAAAACTTCCAACGTACACAGCCTCTCCTGCTCAATCTGGCCAGAGCTCAACACCGAAATTGCGAACGTCCAGCGATTGCTCCTACACTAAAGGTGCCAGCCCTGAAAGCTCTTGCTGGTCCTCATCTCCCACTAGTAACTTCTCAAAAGAACCACAAACACTTGGGCTCTGAACTTGTTTAGCCTACTAAAACTTCCAACGTACACAGCCTCTCCTGCTCAATCTGGCCAGAGCTCAACACCGAAATTGCGAACGTCCAGCGATTGCTCCTACACTAAAGGTGCCAGCCCTGAAAGCTCTTGCTGGTCCTCATCTCCCACTGGTAACCTCTCAAACGAACCACAAACACTTGGGCTCTCAACTTGTTTAGCCTACTAAAACTTCCAACGTACACAGCCTCTCCTGCTCAATCTGGCCAGAGCTCAACACCGAAATTGCGAACGTCCAGCGATTGCTCCTACACTAAAGGTGCCAGCCCTGAAAGCTCTTGCTGGTCCTCATCTCCCACTGGTAACCTCTCAAACGAACCACAAACACTTGGGCTCTGAACTTGTTTAGCCAACTAAAACTTCCAACATACACTCCCTATCCTGCTCATTCTGGCCAAAATTCAACACCGGAATTGCGAACGTCCAGCGATTGCTCCTACACTAAAGGTGCCAGCCCTGAAAGCTCTTGCTGGTCCTCATCTCCCACTAGTAACCTCTCAAACGAACCACAAACACTTGGGCTCTCAACTTGTTTAGCCTACTAAAACTTCCAACGTACACAGCCTCTCCTGCTCAATCTGGCCAGAGCTCAACACCGAAATTGCGAACGTCCAGCGATTGCTCCTACACTAAAGCTGCCAGCCCTGAAAGCTCTTGCTGGTCCTCATCTCCCACTGGTAACCTCTCAAACGAACCACAAACACTTGGGCTCTGAACTTGTTTAGCCTACTAAAACTTCCAACGTACACAGCCTCTCCTGCTCAATCTGGCCAGAGCTCAACACCGAAATTGCGAACGTCCAGCGATTGCTCCTACACTAAAGCTGCCAGCCCTGAAAGCTCTTGCTGGTCCTCATCTCCCACTGGTAACCTCTCAAACGAACCACAAACACTTGGGCTCTGAACTTGTTTAGCCTACTAAAACTTCCAACGTACACAGCCTCTCCTGCTCAATCTGGCCAGAGCTCAACACCGAAATTGCGAACGTCCGGCGATTGCTCCTACACTAAAGGTGCCAGCCCTGAAAGCTCTTGCTGGTCCTCATCTCCCACTGGTAACCTCTCAAACGAACCACAAACACTTGGGCTCTGAACTTGTTTAGCCTACTAAAACTTCCAACGTACACTCCCTCTCCTGCTCAATCTGGCCAGAGCTCAACACCGAAATTGCGAACGTCCAGCGATTGCTCCTACACTAAAGGTGCCAGCCCTGAAAGCTCTTGCTGGTCCTCATCTCCCACTGGTAACCTCTCAAGCGAACCACAAACACTTGGGCTCTGAACTTGTTTAGCCTACTAAAACTTCCAACGTACACAGCCTCTCCTGCTCAATCTGGCCAGAGCTCAACACCGAAATTGCGAACGTCCAGCGATTGCTCCTACACTAAAGCTGCCAGCCCTGAAAGCTCTTGCTGGTCCTCATCTCCCACTGGTAACCTCTCAAACGAACCACAAACACTTGGGCTCTGAACTTGTTTAGCCTACTAAAACTTCCAACGTACACAGCCTCTCCTGCTCAATCTGGCCAGAGCTCAACACCGAAATTGCGAACGTCCGGCGATTGCTCCTACACTAAAGGTGCCAGCCCTGAAAGCTCTTGCTGGTCCTCATCTCCCACTGGTAACCTCTCAAACGAACCACAAACACTTGGGCTCTGAACTTGTTTAGCCTACTAAAACTTCCAACGTACACTCCCTCTCCTGCTCAATCTGGCCAGAGCTCAACACCGAAATTGCGAACGTCCAGCGATTGCTCCTACACTAAAGGTGCCAGCCCTGAAAGCTCTTGCTGGTCCTCATCTCCCACTAGTAACCTCTCAAACGAACCACAAACACTTGGGCTCTGAACTTGTTTAGCCTACTAAAACTTCCAACGTACACAGCCTCTCCTGCTCAATCTGGCCAGAGCTCAACACCGAAATTGCGAACGCCCAGCGATTGCTCCTACACTAAAGGTGCCAGCCCTGAAAGCTCTTGCTGGTCCTCATCTCCCACTGGTAACCTCTCAAACGAACCACAAACACTTGGGCTCTGAACTTGTTTAGCCTACGAAAACTTCCAACGTACACAGCCTCTCCTGCTCAATCTGGCCAGAGCTCAACACCGACATTGCGAACGTCCAGCGATTGCTCCTACACTAAAGGTGCCAGCCCTGAAAGCTCTTGCTGGTCCTCATCTCCCACTGGTAACCTCTCAAACGAACCACAAACACTTGGGCTCTGAACTTGTTTAGCCTACTAAAACTTCCAACGTACACAGCCTCTACTGCTCAATCTGGCCAGAGCTCAACACCGAAATTGCGAACGTCCAGCGATTGCTCCTACACTAAAGGTGCCAGCCCTGAAAGCTCTTGCTGGTCCTCATCTCCCACTGGTAACCTCTCAAACGAACCACAAACACTTGGGCTCTGAACTTGTTTAGCCTACGAAAACTTCCAACGTACACAGCCTCTCCTGCTCAATCTGGCCAGAGCTCAACACCGAAATTGCGAACGCCCAGCGATTGCTCCTACACTAAAGGTGCCAGCCCTGAAAGCTCTTGCTGGTCCTCATCTCCCACTGGTAACCTCTCAAGCGAACCACAAACACTTGGGCTCTCATCTTGTTTAGCCTACTAAAACTTCCAACGTACACAGCCTCTCCTGCTCAATCTGGCCAGAGCTCAACACCGACATTGCGAACGTCCAGCGATTGCTCCTACACTAAAGGTGCCAGCCCTGAAAGCTCTTGCTGGTCCTCATCTCCCACTGGTAACCTCTCAAACGAACCACAAACACTTGGGCTCTGAACTTGTTTAGCCTACTAAAACTTCCAACGTACACTCCCTCTCCTGCTCAATCTGGCCAGAGCTCAACACCGAAATTGCGAACGTCCAGCGATTGCTCCTACACTAAAGGTGCCAGCCCTGAAAGCTCTTGCTGGTCCTCATCTCCCACTGGTAACCTCTCAAACGAACCACAAACACTTGGGCTCTGAACTTGTTTAGCCTACGAAAACTTCCAACGTACACAGCCTCTCCTGCTCAATCTGGCCAGAGCTCAACGCCGAAATTGCGAACGTCCAGCGATTGCTCCTACACTAAAGGTGCCAGCCCTGAAAGCTCTTGCTGGTCCTCATCTCCCACTGGTAACCTCTCAAACGAACCACAAACACTTGGGCTCTGAACTTGTTTAGCCTACTAAAACTTCCAACGTACACAGCCTCTCCTGCTCAATCTGGCCAGAGCTCAACACCGAAATTGCGAACGTCCAGCGATTGCTCCTACACTAAAGGTGCCAGCCCTGAAAGCTCTTGCTGGTCCTCATCTCCCACTAGTAACTTCTCAAAAGAACCACAAACACTTGGGCTCTGAACTTGTTTAGCCTACTAAAACTTCCAACGTACACAGCCTCTCCTGCTCAATCTGGCCAGAGCTCAACACCGAAATTGCGAACGTCCAGCGATTGCTCCTACACTAAAGGTGCCAGCCCTGAAAGCTCTTGCTGGTCCTCATCTCCCACTGGTAACCTCTCAAACGAACCACAAACACTTGGGCTCTCAACTTGTTTAGCCTACTAAAACTTCCAACGTACACAGCCTCTCCTGCTCAATCTGGCCAGAGCTCAACACCGAAATTGCGAACGTCCAGCGATTGCTCCTACACTAAAGGTGCCAGCCCTGAAAGCTCTTGCTGGTCCTCATCTCCCACTGGTAACCTCTCAAACGAACCACAAACACTTGGGCTCTGAACTTGTTTAGCCAACTAAAACTTCCAACATACACTCCCTATCCTGCTCATTCTGGCCAAAATTCAACACCGGAATTGCGAACGTCCAGCGATTGCTCCTACACTAAAGGTGCCAGCCCTGAAAGCTCTTGCTGGTCCTCATCTCCCACTAGTAACCTCTCAAACGAACCACAAACACTTGGGCTCTCAACTTGTTTAGCCTACTAAAACTTCCAACGTACACAGCCTCTCCTGCTCAATCTGGCCAGAGCTCAACACCGAAATTGCGAACGTCCAGCGATTGCTCCTACACTAAAGCTGCCAGCCCTGAAAGCTCTTGCTGGTCCTCATCTCCCACTGGTAACCTCTCAAACGAACCACAAACACTTGGGCTCTGAACTTGTTTAGCCTACTAAAACTTCCAACGTACACAGCCTCTCCTGCTCAATCTGGCCAGAGCTCAACACCGAAATTGCGAACGTCCGGCGATTGCTCCTACACTAAAGGTGCCAGCCCTGAAAGCTCTTGCTGGTCCTCATCTCCCACTGGTAACCTCTCAAACGAACCACAAACACTTGGGCTCTGAACTTGTTTAGCCTACTAAAACTTCCAACGTACACTCCCTCTCCTGCTCAATCTGGCCAGAGCTCAACACCGAAATTGCGAACGTCCAGCGATTGCTCCTACACTAAAGGTGCCAGCCCTGAAAGCTCTTGCTGGTCCTCATCTCCCACTAGTAACCTCTCAAACGAACCACAAACACTTGGGCTCTGAACTTGTTTAGCCTACTAAAACTTCCAACGTACACAGCCTCTCCTGCTCAATCTGGCCAGAGCTCAACACCGAAATTGCGAACGCCCAGCGATTGCTCCTACACTAAAGGTGCCAGCCCTGAAAGCTCTTGCTGGTCCTCATCTCCCACTGGTAACCTCTCAAACGAACCACAAACACTTGGGCTCTGAACTTGTTTAGCCTACGAAAACTTCCAACGTACACAGCCTCTCCTGCTCAATCTGGCCAGAGCTCAACACCGACATTGCGAACGTCCAGCGATTGCTCCTACACTAAAGGTGCCAGCCCTGAAAGCTCTTGCTGGTCCTCATCTCCCACTGGTAACCTCTCAAACGAACCACAAACACTTGGGCTCTGAACTTGTTTAGCCTACTAAAACTTCCAACGTACACAGCCTCTACTGCTCAATCTGGCCAGAGCTCAACACCGAAATTGCGAACGTCCAGCGATTGCTCCTACACTAAAGGTGCCAGCCCTGAAAGCTCTTGCTGGTCCTCATCTCCCACTGGTAACCTCTCAAACGAACCACAAACACTTGGGCTCTGAACTTGTTTAGCCTACGAAAACTTCCAACGTACACAGCCTCTCCTGCTCAATCTGGCCAGAGCTCAACACCGAAATTGCGAACGCCCAGCGATTGCTCCTACACTAAAGGTGCCAGCCCTGAAAGCTCTTGCTGGTCCTCATCTCCCACTGGTAACCTCTCAAGCGAACCACAAACACTTGGGCTCTCATCTTGTTTAGCCTACTAAAACTTCCAACGTACACAGCCTCTCCTGCTCAATCTGGCCAGAGCTCAACACCGACATTGCGAACGTCCAGCGATTGCTCCTACACTAAAGGTGCCAGCCCTGAAAGCTCTTGCTGGTCCTCATCTCCCACTGGTAACCTCTCAAACGAACCACAAACACTTGGGCTCTGAACTTGTTTAGCCTACTAAAACTTCCAACGTACACTCCCTCTCCTGCTCAATCTGGCCAGAGCTCAACACCGAAATTGCGAACGTCCAGCGATTGCTCCTACACTAAAGGTGCCAGCCCTGAAAGCTCTTGCTGGTCCTCATCTCCCACTGGTAACCTCTCAAACGAACCACAAACACTTGGGCTCTGAACTTGTTTAGCCTACGAAAACTTCCAACGTACACAGCCTCTCCTGCTCAATCTGGCCAGAGCTCAACGCCGAAATTGCGAACGTCCAGCGATTGCTCCTACACTAAAGGTGCCAGCCCTGAAAGCTCTTGCTGGTCCTCATCTCCCACTGGTAACCTCTCAAACGAACCACAAACACTTGGGCTCTGAACTTGTTTAGCCTACTAAAACTTCCAACGTACACAGCCTCTCCTGCTCAATCTGGCCAGAGCTCAACACCGAAATTGCGAACGTCCAGCGATTGCTCCTACACTAAAGGTGCCAGCCCTGAAAGCTCTTGCTGGTCCTCATCTCCCACTAGTAACTTCTCAAAAGAACCACAAACACTTGGGCTCTGAACTTGTTTAGCCTACTAAAACTTCCAACGTACACAGCCTCTCCTGCTCAATCTGGCCAGAGCTCAACACCGAAATTGCGAACGTCCAGCGATTGCTCCTACACTAAAGGTGCCAGCCCTGAAAGCTCTTGCTGGTCCTCATCTCCCACTGGTAACCTCTCAAACGAACCACAAACACTTGGGCTCTCAACTTGTTTAGCCTACTAAAACTTCCAACGTACACAGCCTCTCCTGCTCAATCTGGCCAGAGCTCAACACCGAAATTGCGAACGTCCAGCGATTGCTCCTACACTAAAGGTGCCAGCCCTGAAAGCTCTTGCTGGTCCTCATCTCCCACTGGTAACCTCTCAAACGAACCACAAACACTTGGGCTCTGAACTTGTTTAGCCAACTAAAACTTCCAACATACACTCCCTATCCTGCTCATTCTGGCCAAAATTCAACACCGGAATTGCGAACGTCCAGCGATTGCTCCTACACTAAAGGTGCCAGCCCTGAAAGCTCTTGCTGGTCCTCATCTCCCACTAGTAACCTCTCAAACGAACCACAAACACTTGGGCTCTCAACTTGTTTAGCCTACTAAAACTTCCAACGTACACAGCCTCTCCTGCTCAATCTGGCCAGAGCTCAACACCGAAATTGCGAACGCCCAGCGATTGCTCCTACACTAAAGGTGCCAGCCCTGAAAGCTCTTGCTGGTCCTCATCTCCCACTGGTAACCTCTCAAACGAACCACAAACACTTGGGCTCTGAACTTGTTTAGCCTACTAAAACTTCCAACGTACACAGCCTCTCCTGCTCAATCTGGCCAGAGCTCAAAACCGAAATTGCGAACGTCCAGCGATTGCTCCTACACTAAAGGTGCCAGCCCTGAAAGCTCTTGCTGGTCCTCATCTCCCACTGGTAACCTCTCAAACGAACCACAAACACTTGGGCTCTGAACTTGTTTAGCCTACGAAAACTTCCAACGTACACAGCCTCTCCTGCTCAATCTGGCCAGAGCTCAACACCGAAATTGCGAACGTCCAGCGATTGCTCCTACACTAAAGGTGCCAGCCCTGAAAGCTCTTGCTGGTCCTCATCTCCCACTAGTAACCTCTCAAGCGAACCACAAACACTTGGGCTCTGAACTTGTTTAGCCTACTAAAACTTCCAACGTACACAGCCTCTCCTGCTCAATCTGGCCAGAGCTCAACACCGAAATTGCGAACGTCCAGCGATTGCTCCTACACTTAAGGTGCCAGCCCTGAAAGCTCTTGCTGGTCCTCATCTCCCACTGGTAACCTCTCAAACGAACCACAAACACTTGGGCTCTGAACTTGTTTAGCCTACGAAAACTTCCAACGTACACAGCCTCTCCTGCTCAATCTGGCCAGAGCTCAACACCGAAATTGCGAACATCCAGCGATTGCTCCTACACTAAAGGTGCCAGCCCTGAAAGCTCTTGCTGGTCCTCATCTCCCACTGGTAACCTCTCAAGCGAACCACAAACACTTGGGCTCTGAACTTGTTTAGCCTACTAAAACTTCCAACGTACACAGCCTCTCCTGCTCAATCTGGCCAGAGCTCAACACCGAAATTGCGAACGTCCAGCGATTGCTCCTACACTAAAGCTGCCAGCCCTGAAAGCTCTTGCTGGTCCTCATCTCCCACTGGTAACCTCTCAAACGAACCACAAACACTTGGGCTCTGAACTTGTTTAGCCTACTAAAACTTCCAACGTACACAGCCTCTCCTGCTCAATCTGGCCAGAGCTCAACACCGAAATTGCGAACGTCCGGCGATTGCTCCTACACTAAAGGTGCCAGCCCTGAAAGCTCTTGCTGGTCCTCATCTCCCACTGGTAACCTCTCAAACGAACCACAAACACTTGGGCTCTGAACTTGTTTAGCCTACTAAAACTTCCAACGTACACTCCCTCTCCTGCTCAATCTGGCCAGAGCTCAACACCGAAATTGCGAACGTCCAGCGATTGCTCCTACACTAAAGGTGCCAGCCCTGAAAGCTCTTGCTGGTCCTCATCTCCCACTAGTAACCTCTCAAACGAACCACAAACACTTGGGCTCTGAACTTGTTTAGCCTACTAAAACTTCCAACGTACACAGCCTCTCCTGCTCAATCTGGCCAGAGCTCAACACCGAAATTGCGAACGCCCAGCGATTGCTCCTACACTAAAGGTGCCAGCCCTGAAAGCTCTTGCTGGTCCTCATCTCCCACTGGTAACCTCTCAAACGAACCACAAACACTTGGGCTCTGAACTTGTTTAGCCTACGAAAACTTCCAACGTACACAGCCTCTCCTGCTCAATCTGGCCAGAGCTCAACACCGACATTGCGAACGTCCAGCGATTGCTCCTACACTAAAGGTGCCAGCCCTGAAAGCTCTTGCTGGTCCTCATCTCCCACTGGTAACCTCTCAAACGAACCACAAACACTTGGGCTCTGAACTTGTTTAGCCTACTAAAACTTCCAACGTACACAGCCTCTACTGCTCAATCTGGCCAGAGCTCAACACCGAAATTGCGAACGTCCAGCGATTGCTCCTACACTAAAGGTGCCAGCCCTGAAAGCTCTTGCTGGTCCTCATCTCCCACTGGTAACCTCTCAAGCGAACCACAAACACTTGGGCTCTGAACTTGTTTAGCCTACTAAAACTTCCAACGTACACAGCCTCTCCTGCTCAATCTGGCCAGAGCTCAACACCGACATTGCGAACGTCCAGCGATTGCTCCTACACTAAAGGTGCCAGCCCTGAAAGCTCTTGCTGGTCCTCATCTCCCACTGGTAACCTCTCAAACGAACCACAAACACTTGGGCTCTGAACTTGTTTAGCCTACTAAAACTTCCAACGTACACAGCCTCTCCTGCTCAATCTGGCCAGAGCTCAACACCGAAATTGCGAACGTCCAGCGATTGCTCCTACACTAAAGGTGCCAGCCCTGAAAGCTCTTGCTGGTCCTCATCTCCCACTGGTAACCTCTCAAACGAACCACAAACACTTGGGCTCTGAACTTGTTTAGCCTACTAAAACTTCCAACGTACACAGCCTCTCCTGCTCAATCTGGCCAGAGCTCAACACCGAAATTGCGAACGCCCAGCGATTGCTCCTACACTAAAGGTGCCAGCCCTGAAAGCTCTTGCTGGTCCTCATCTCCCACTGGTAACCTCTCAAACGAACCACAAACACTTGGGCTCTGAACTTGTTTAGCCTACTAAAACTTCCAACGTACACAGCCTCTCCTGCTCAATCTGGCCAGAGCTCAACACCGAAATTGCGAACGTCCAGCGATTGCTCCTACACTAAAGGTGCCAGCCCTGAAAGCTCTTGCTGGTCCTCATCTCCCACTGGTAACCTCTCAAAAGAACCACAAACACTTGGGCTCTGAACTTGTTTAGCCTACTAAAACTTCCAACGTACACAGCCTCTCCTGCTCAATCTGGCCAGAGCTCAACACCGAAATTGCGAACGTCCAGCGATTGCTCCTACACTAAAGGTGCCAGCCCTGAAAGCTCTTGCTGGTCCTCATCTCCCACTGGTAACCTCTCAAGCGAACCACAAACACTTGGGCTCTGAACTTGTTTAGCCTACTAAAACTTCCAACGTACACAGCCTCTCCTGCTCAATCTGGCCAGAGCTCAACACCGACATTGCGTACGTCCAGCGATTGCTCCTACACTAAAGGTGCCAGCCCTGAAAGCTCTTGCTGGTCCTCATCTCCCACTGGTAACCTCTCAAACGAACCACAAACACTTGGGCTCTGAACTTGTTTAGCCTACTAGAACTTCCAACGTACACTCCCTCTCCTGCTCAATCTGGCCAGAGCTCAACACCGAAATTGCGAACGTCCAGCGATTGCTCCTACACTAAAGGTGCCAGCCCTGAAAGCTCTTGCTGGTCCTCATCTCCCACTGGTAACCTCTCAAACGAACCACAAACACTTGGGCTCTGAACTTGTTTAGCCTACTAAAACTTCGAACGTACACAGCCTCTCCTGCTCAATCTGGCCAGAGCTCAACGCCGAAATTGCGAACGTCCAGCGATTGCTCCTACACTAAAGGTGCCAGCCCTGAAAGCTCTTGCTGGTCCTCATCTCCCACTGGTAACCTCTCAAACGAACCACAAACACTTGGGCTCTGAACTTGTTTAGCCTACTAAAACTTCCAACGTACACAGCCTCTCCTGCTCAATCTGGCCAGAGCTCAACACCGACATTGCGAACGTCCAGCGATTGCTCCTACACTAAAGGTGCCAGCCCTGAAAGCTCTTGCTGGTCCTCATCTCCCACTGGTAACCTCTCAAACGAACCACAAACACTTGGGCTCTCAACTTGTTTAGCCTACTAAAACTTCCAACGTACACAGCCTCTCCTGCTCAATCTGGCCAGAGCTCAACACCGAAATTGCGAACGTCCAGCGATTGCTCCTACACTAAAGGTGCCAGCCCTGAAAGCTCTTGCTGGTCCTCATCTCCCACTGGTAACCTCTCAAACGAACCACAAACACTTGGGCTCTCAACTTGTTTAGCCTACGAAAACTTCCAACATACACTCCCTATCCTGCTCATTCTGGCCAAAATTCAACACCGGAATTGCGAACGTCCAGCGATTGCTCCTACACTAAAGGTGCCAGCCCTGAAAGCTCTTGCTGGTCCTCATCTCCCACTAGTAACCTCTCAAACGAACCACAAACACTTGGGCTCTCAACTTGTTTAGCCTACTAAAACTTCCAACGTACACAGCCTCTCCTGCTCAATCTGGCCAGAGCTCAACACCGAAATTGCGAACGCCCAGCGATTGCTCCTACACTAAAGGTGCCAGCCCTGAAAGCTCTTGCTGGTCCTCATCTCCCACTGGTAACCTCTCAAACGAACCACAAACACTTGGGCTCTGAACTTGTTTAGCCTACTAAAACTTCCAACGTACACAGCCTCTCCTGCTCAATCTGGCCAGAGCTCAACACCGAAATTGCGAACGTCCAGCGATTGCTCCTACACTAAAGGTGCCAGCCCTGAAAGCTCTTGCTGGTCCTCATCTCCCACTGGTAACCTCTCAAACGAACCACAAACACTTGGGCTCTGAACTTGTTTAGCCTATGAAAACTTCCAACGTACACAGCCTCTCCTGCTCAATCTGACCAGAGCTCAACACCGAAATTGCAAACGTCCAGCGATTGCTCCTACACTAAAGGTGCCAGCCCTGAAAGCTCTTGCTGGTCCTCATCTCCCACTAGTAACCTCTCAAGCGAACCACAAACACTTGGGCTCTGAACTTGTTTAGCCTACTAAAACTTCCAACGTACACAGCCTCTCCTGCTCAATCTGGCCAGAGCTCAACACCGAAATTGCGAACGTCCAGCGATTGCTCCTACACTAAAGGTGCCAGCCCTGAAAGCTCTTGCTGGTCCTCATCTCCCACTGGTAACCTCTCAAACGAACCACAAACACTTGGGCTCTGAACTTGTTTAGCCTACGAAAACTTCCAACGTACACAGCCTCTCCTGCTCAATCTGGCCAGAGCTCAACACCGAAATTGCGAACATCCAGCGATTGCTCCTACACTAAAGGTGCCAGCCCTGAAAGCTCTTGCTGGTCCTCATCTCCCACTGGTAACCTCTCAAGCGAACCACAAACACTTGGGCTCTGAACTTGTTTAGCCTACTAAAACTTCCAACGTACACAGCCTCTCCTGCTCAATCTGGCCAGAGCTCAACACCGAAATTGCGAACGTCCAGCGATTGCTCCTACACTAAAGCTGCCAGCCCTGAAAGCTCTTGCTGGTCCTCATCTCCCACTGGTAACCTCTCAAACGAACCACAAACACTTGGGCTCTGAACTTGTTTAGCCTACTAAAACTTCCAACGTACACAGCCTCTCCTGCTCAATCTGGCCAGAGCTCAACACCGAAATTGCGAACGTCCGGCGATTGCTCCTACACTAAAGGTGCCAGCCCTGAAAGCTCTTGCTGGTCCTCATCTCCCACTGGTAACCTCTCAAACGAACCACAAACACTTGGGCTCTGAACTTGTTTAGCCTACTAAAACTTCCAACGTACATTCCCTCTCCTGCTCAATCTGGCCAGAGCTCAACACCGAAATTGCGAACGTCCAGCGATTGCTCCTACACTAAAGGTGCCAGCCCTGAAAGCTCTTACTGGTCCTCATCTCCCACTAGTAACCTCTCAAACGAACCACAAACACTTGGGCTCTGAACTTGTTTAGCCTACTAAAACTTCCAACGTACACAGCCTCTCCTGCTCAATCTGGCCAGAGCTCAACACCGAAATTGCGAACGCCCAGCGATTGCTCCTACACTAAAGGTGCCAGCCCTGAAAGCTCTTGCTGGTCCTCATCTCCCACTGGTAACCTCTCAAGCGAACCACAAACACTTGGGCTCTCATCTTGTTTAGCCTACTAAAACTTCCAACGTACACAGCCTCTCCTGCTCAATCTGGCCAGAGCTCAACACCGACATTGCGAACGTCCAGCGATTGCTCCTACACTAAAGGTGCCAGCCCTGAAAGCTCTTGCTGGTCCTCATCTCCCACTGGTAACCTCTCAAACGAACCACAAACACTTGGGCTCTGAACTTGTTTAGCCTACTAAAACTTCCAACGTACACAGCCTCTACTGCTCAATCTGGCCAGAGCTCAACACCGAAATTGCGAACGTCCAGCGATTGCTCCTACACTAAAGGTGCCAGCCCTGAAAGCTCTTGCTGGTCCTCATCTCCCACTGGTAACCTCTCAAGCGAACCACAAACACTTGGGCTCTGAACTTGTTTAGCCTACTAAAACTTCCAACGTACACAGCCTCTCCTGCTCAATCTGGCCAGAGCTCAACACCGACATTGCGAACGTCCAGCGATTGCTCCTACACTAAAGGTGCCAGCCCTGAAAGCTCTTGCTGGTCCTCATCTCCCACTGGTAACCTCTCAAACGAACCACAAACACTTGGGCTCTGAACTTGTTTAGCCTACTAAAACTTCCAACGTACACAGCCTCTCCTGCTCAATCTGGCCAGAGCTCAACACCGAAATTGCGAACGTCCAGCGATTGCTCCTACACTAAAGGTGCCAGCCCTGAAAGCTCTTGCTGGTCCTCATCTCCCACTGGTAACCTCTCAAACGAACCACAAACACTTGGGCTCTGAACTTGTTTAGCCTACTAAAACTTCCAACGTACACAGCCTCTCCTGCTCAATCTGGCCAGAGCTCAACACCGAAATTGCGAACGCCCAGCGATTGCTCCTACACTAAAGGTGCCAGCCCTGAAAGCTCTTGCTGGTCCTCATCTCCCACTGGTAACCTCTCAAACGAACCACAAACACTTGGGCTCTGAACTTGTTTAGCCTACTAAAACTTCCAACGTACACAGCCTCTCCTGCTCAATCTGGCCAGAGCTCAACACCGAAATTGCGAACGTCCAGCGATTGCTCCTACACTAAAGGTGCCAGCCCTGAAAGCTCTTGCTGGTCCTCATCTCCCACTGGTAACCTCTCAAAAGAACCACAAACACTTGGGCTCTGAACTTGTTTAGCCTACTAAAACTTCCAACGTACACAGCCTCTCCTGCTCAATCTGGCCAGAGCTCAACACCGAAATTGCGAACGTCCAGCGATTGCTCCTACACTAAAGGTGCCAGCCCTGAAAGCTCTTGCTGGTCCTCATCTCCCACTGGTAACCTCTCAAACGAACCACAAACACTTGGGCTCTGAACTTGTTTAGCCTACGAAAACTTCCAACGTACACAGCCTCTCCTGCTCAATCTGGCCAGAGCTCAACACCGAAATTGCGAACATCCAGCGATTGCTCCTACACTAAAGGTGCCAGCCCTGAAAGCTCTTGCTGGTCCTCATCTCCCACTGGTAACCTCTCAAGCGAACCACAAACACTTGGGCTCTGAACTTGTTTAGCCTACTAAAACTTCCAACGTACACAGCCTCTCCTGCTCAATCTGGCCAGAGCTCAACACCGAAATTGCGAACGTCCAGCGATTGCTCCTACACTAAAGCTGCCAGCCCTGAAAGCTCTTGCTGGTCCTCATCTCCCACTGGTAACCTCTCAAACGAACCACAAACACTTGGGCTCTGAACTTGTTTAGCCTACTAAAACTTCCAACGTACACAGCCTCTCCTGCTCAATCTGGCCAGAGCTCAACACCGAAATTGCGAACGTCCGGCGATTGCTCCTACACTAAAGGTGCCAGCCCTGAAAGCTCTTGCTGGTCCTCATCTCCCACTGGTAACCTCTCAAACGAACCACAAACACTTGGGCTCTGAACTTGTTTAGCCTACTAAAACTTCCAACGTACATTCCCTCTCCTGCTCAATCTGGCCAGAGCTCAACACCGAAATTGCGAACGTCCAGCGATTGCTCCTACACTAAAGGTGCCAGCCCTGAAAGCTCTTACTGGTCCTCATCTCCCACTAGTAACCTCTCAAACGAACCACAAACACTTGGGCTCTGAACTTGTTTAGCCTACTAAAACTTCCAACGTACACAGCCTCTCCTGCTCAATCTGGCCAGAGCTCAACACCGAAATTGCGAACGCCCAGCGATTGCTCCTACACTAAAGGTGCCAGCCCTGAAAGCTCTTGCTGGTCCTCATCTCCCACTGGTAACCTCTCAAGCGAACCACAAACACTTGGGCTCTCATCTTGTTTAGCCTACTAAAACTTCCAACGTACACAGCCTCTCCTGCTCAATCTGGCCAGAGCTCAACACCGACATTGCGAACGTCCAGCGATTGCTCCTACACTAAAGGTGCCAGCCCTGAAAGCTCTTGCTGGTCCTCATCTCCCACTGGTAACCTCTCAAACGAACCACAAACACTTGGGCTCTGAACTTGTTTAGCCTACTAAAACTTCCAACGTACACAGCCTCTACTGCTCAATCTGGCCAGAGCTCAACACCGAAATTGCGAACGTCCAGCGATTGCTCCTACACTAAAGGTGCCAGCCCTGAAAGCTCTTGCTGGTCCTCATCTCCCACTGGTAACCTCTCAAGCGAACCACAAACACTTGGGCTCTGAACTTGTTTAGCCTACTAAAACTTCCAACGTACACAGCCTCTCCTGCTCAATCTGGCCAGAGCTCAACACCGACATTGCGAACGTCCAGCGATTGCTCCTACACTAAAGGTGCCAGCCCTGAAAGCTCTTGCTGGTCCTCATCTCCCACTGGTAACCTCTCAAACGAACCACAAACACTTGGGCTCTGAACTTGTTTAGCCTACTAAAACTTCCAACGTACACAGCCTCTCCTGCTCAATCTGGCCAGAGCTCAACACCGAAATTGCGAACGTCCAGCGATTGCTCCTACACTAAAGGTGCCAGCCCTGAAAGCTCTTGCTGGTCCTCATCTCCCACTGGTAACCTCTCAAACGAACCACAAACACTTGGGCTCTGAACTTGTTTAGCCTACTAAAACTTCCAACGTACACAGCCTCTCCTGCTCAATCTGGCCAGAGCTCAACACCGAAATTGCGAACGCCCAGCGATTGCTCCTACACTAAAGGTGCCAGCCCTGAAAGCTCTTGCTGGTCCTCATCTCCCACTGGTAACCTCTCAAACGAACCACAAACACTTGGGCTCTGAACTTGTTTAGCCTACTAAAACTTCCAACGTACACAGCCTCTCCTGCTCAATCTGGCCAGAGCTCAACACCGAAATTGCGAACGTCCAGCGATTGCTCCTACACTAAAGGTGCCAGCCCTGAAAGCTCTTGCTGGTCCTCATCTCCCACTGGTAACCTCTCAAAAGAACCACAAACACTTGGGCTCTGAACTTGTTTAGCCTACTAAAACTTCCAACGTACACAGCCTCTCCTGCTCAATCTGGCCAGAGCTCAACACCGAAATTGCGAACGTCCAGCGATTGCTCCTACACTAAAGGTGCCAGCCCTGAAAGCTCTTGCTGGTCCTCATCTCCCACTGGTAAACTCTCAAGCGAACACAAACACTTGGGCTCTGAACTTGTTTAGCCTACTAAAACTTCCAACGTACACAGCCTCTCCTGCTCAATCTGGCCAGAGCTCAACACCGACATTGCGTACGTCCAGCGATTGCTCCTACACTAAAGGTGCCAGCCCTGAAAGCTCTTGCTGGTCCTCATCTCCACTGGTAACCTCTCAAACGAACCACAAACACTTGGGCTCTGAACTTGTTTAGCCTACTAGAACTTCCAACGTACACTCCCTCTCCTGCTCAATCTGGCCAGAGCTCAACACCGAAATTGCGAACGTCCAGCGATTGCTCCTACACTAAAGGTGCCAGCCCTGAAAGCTCTTGCTGGTCCTCATCTCCCACTGGTAACCTCTCAAACGAACCACAAACACTTGGGCTCTGAACTTGTTTAGCCTACTAAAACTTCGAACGTACACAGCCTCTCCTGCTCAATCTGGCCAGAGCTCAACGCCGAAATTGCGAACGTCCAGCGATTGCTCCTACACTAAGGTGCCAGCCCTGAAAGCTCTTGCTGGTCCTCATCTCCCACTGGTAACCTCTCAAACGAACCACAAACACTTGGGCTCTGAACTTGTTTAGCCTACTAAAACTTCCAACGTACACAGCCTCTCCTGCTCAATCTGGCCAGAGCTCAACACCGACATTGCGAACGTCCAGCGATTGCTCCTACACTAAAGGTGCCAGCCCTGAAAGCTCTTGCTGGTCCTCATCTCCCACTGGTAACCTCTCAAAAGAACCACAAACACTTGGGCTCTGAACTTGTTTAGCCTACTAAAACTTCCAACGTACACAGCCTCTCCTGCTCAATCTGGCCAGAGCTCAACACCGAAATTGCGAACGTCCAGCGATTGCTCCTACACTAAAGGTGCCAGCCCTGAAAGCTCTTGCTGGTCCTCATCTCCCACTGGTAACCTCTCAAACGAACCACAAACACTTGGGCTCTCAACTTGTTTAGCCTACTAAAACTTCCAACGTACACAGCCTCTCCTGCTCAATCTGGCCAGAGCTCAACACCGAAATTGCGAACGTCCGCGATTGCTCCTACACTAAAGGTGCCAGCCCTGAAAGCTCTTGCTGGTCCTCATCTCCCACTGGTAACCTCTCAACGAACCACAAACACTTGGGCTCTGAACTTGTTTAGCCTATGAAAACTTCCAACATACACTCCCTATCCTGCTCATTCTGGCCAAAATTCAACACCGGAATTGCGAACGTCCAGCGATTGCTCCTACACTAAAGGTGCCAGCCCTGAAAGCTCTTGCTGGTCCTCATCTCCCACTAGTAACCTCTCAAACGAACCACAAACACTTGGGCTCTGAACTTGTTTAGCCTACTAAAACTTCCAACGTACACAGCCTCTCCTGCTCAATCTGGCCAGAGCTCAACACCGAATTGCGAACGCCCAGCGATTGCTCCTACATTAAAGGTGCCAGCCCTGAAAGCTCTTGCTGGTCCTCATCTCCCACTGGTAACCTCTCAAAAGAACCACAAACACTTGGGCTCTCAACTTGTTTAGCCTACTAAAACTTCCAACGTACACAGCCTCTCCTGCTCAATCTGGCCAGAGCTCAACACCGAAATTGCGAACGTCCAGCGATTGCTCCTACACTAAAGGTGCCAGCCCTGAAAGCTCTTGCTGGTCCTCATCTCCCACTGGTAACCTCTCAAGCAAACCACAAACACTTGGGCTCTGAACTTGTTTAGCCTACTAAAACTTCCAACGTACACTCCCTCTCCTGCTCAATCTGGCCAGAGCTCAACACCGAAATGCGAACGTCCAGCGATTGCTCCTACACTAAAGGTGCCAGCCCTGAAAGCTCTTGCTGGTCCTCATCTCCCACTGGTAACCTCTCAAACGAACCACAAACACTTGGGCTCTGAACTTGTTTAGCCTACTAAAACTTCCAACGTAACACAGCCTCTCCTGCTCAATCTGGCCAGAGCTCAACACCGAAATTGCGAACGTCCAGCGATTGCTCCTACACTAAAGGTGCCAGCCCTGAAAGCTCTTGCTGGTCCTCATCTCCCACTGGTAACCTCTCAAACGAACCACAAACACTTGGGCTCTGAACTTGTTTAGCCTACTAAAACTTCCAACGTACACAGCCTCTCCTGCTCAATCTGGCCAGAGCTCAACACCGAAATTGCGAACGTCCAGCGATTGCTCCTACACTAAAGGTGCCAGCCCTGAAAGCTCTTGCTGGTCCTCATCTCCCACTAGTAACCTCTCAAAAGAACCACAAACACTTGGGCTCTGAACTTGTTTAGCCTACTAAAACTTCCAACGTACACAGCCTCTCCTGCTCAATCTGGCCAGAGCTCAACACCGAAATTGCGAACGTCCAGCGATTGCTCCTACACTAAAGGTGCCAGCCCTGAAAGCTCTTGCTGGTCCTCATCTCCCACTGGTAACCTCTCAAACGAACCACAAACACTTGGGCTCTCAACTTGTTTAGCCTACTAAAACTTCCAACGTACACAGCCTCTCCTGCTCAATCTGGCCAGAGCTCAACACCGAAATTGCGAACGTCCAGCGATTGCTCCTACACTAAAGGTGCAGCCCTGAAGCTCTTGCTGGTCCTCATCTCCCACTGGTAACCTCTCAAACGAACCACAAACACTTGGGCTCTGAACTTGTTTAGCCTACGAAAACTTCCAACATACACTCCTATCCTGCTCATTCTGGCCAAAATTCAACACCGGAATTGCGAACGTCCAGCGATTGCTCCTACACTAAAGGTGCCCAGCCCTGAAAGCTCTTGCTGTCCTCATCTCCCACTAGTAACCTCTCAAACGAACCACAAACACTTGGGCTCTGAACTTGTTTAGCCTACTAAAACTTCCAACGTACACAGCCTCTCCTGCTCAATCTGGCCAGAGCTCAACACCGAAATTGCGAACGCCCAGCGATTGCTCCTACACTAAAGGTGCCAGCCCTGAAAACTCTTGCTGGTCCTCATCTCCCACTGGTAACCTCTCAAACGAACCACAAACACTTGGGCTCTGAACTTGTTTAGCCTACTAAAACTTCCAACGTACACAGCCCTCCTGCTCAATCTGGCCAGAGCTCAACACCGAAATTGCGAACGTCCAGCGATTGCTCCTACACTAAAGGTGCCAGCCCTGAAAGCTCTTGCTGGTCCTCATCTCCCACTGGTAACCTCTCAAACGAACCACAAACACTTGGGCTCTGAACTTGTTTAGCCTACGAAAACTTCCAACGTACACAGCCTCTCCTGCTCAATCTGGCCAGAGCTCAACACCGAAATTGCAACGTCCAGCGATTGCTCCTACACTAAAGGTGCCAGCCCTGAAAGCTCTTGCTGGTCCTCATCTCCCACTAGTAACCTCTCAAGCGAACCACAAACACTTGGGCTCTGAACTTGTTTAGCCTACTAAAACTTCCAACGTACACAGCCTCTCCTGCTCAATCTGGCCAGAGCTCAACACCGAAATTGCGAACGTCCAGCGATTGCTCCTACACTAAAGGTGCCAGCCCTGAAAGCTCTTGCTGGTCCTCATCTCCCACTGGTAACCTCTCAAACGAACCACAAACACTTGGGCTCTCAACTTGTTTAGCCACTAAAACTTCCAACGTACACAGCCTCTCCTGCTCAATCTGGCCAGAGCTCAACACCGAAATTGCGAACATCCAGCAATTCCTCCTACACTAAAGGTGCCAGCCCTGAAAGCTCTTGCTGGTCCTCATCTCCCACTGGTAACCTCTCAAGCGAACCCCAAACACTTGGGCTCTGAACTTGTTAGCCTACTAAAACTTCCAACGTACACAGCCTCTCCTGCTCAATCTGGCCAGAGCTCAACACCGAAATTGCGAACGTCCAGCGATTGCTCCTACACTAAAGCTGCCAGCCCTGAAAGCTCTTGCTGGTCCTCATCTCCCACTGGTAACCTCTCAAACGAACCACAAACACTTGGGCTCTGAACTTGTTTAGCCTACTAAAACTTCCAACGTACACAGCCTCTCCTGCTCAATCTGGCCAGAGCTCAACACCGAAATTGCGAACGTCCGGCGATTGCTCCTACACTAAAGGTGCCAGCCCTGAAAGCTCTTGCTGGTCCTCATCTCCCACTGGTAACCTCTCAAACGAACCACAAACACTTGGCTCTGAACTTGTTTAGCCTACTAAAACTTCCAACGTACACAGCCTCTCCTGCTCAATCTGGCCAGAGCTCAACACCGAAATTGCGAACGTCCAGCGATTGCTCCTACACTAAAGGTGCCAGCCCTGAAAGCTCTTGCTGGTCCTCATCTCCCACTGGTAACCTCTCAAACGAACCACAAACACTTGGGCTCTGAACTTGTTTAGCCTACGAAAACTTCCAACGTACACAGCCTCTCCTGCTCAATCCGGCCAGAGCTCAAAACCGAAATTGTGAACGTCCAGCGATTGCTCCTACACTAAAGGTGCCAGCCCTGAAAGCTCTTGCTGGTCCTCATCTCCCACTGGTAACCTCTCAAACGAACCACAAACACTTGGGCTCTGAACTTGTTTAGCCTACGAAAACTTCCACGTACACAGCCTCTCCTGCTCAATCTGGCCAGAGCTCAACACCGAAATTGCGAACGTCCAGCGATTGCTCCTACACTAAAGGTGCCAGCCCTGAAAGCTCTTGCTGGTCCTCATCTCCCACTGGTAACCTCTCAAACGAACCACAAACACTTGGGCTCTGAACTTGTTTAGCCTACGAAAACTTCCAACGTACACAGCCTCTCCTGCTCAATCTGGCCAGAGCTCAACACCGAAATTGCGAACGTCCAGCGATTGCTCCTACACTAAAGGTGCCAGCCCTGAAAGCTCTTGCTGGTCCTCATCTCCCACTGGTAACCTCTCAAACGAACCACAAACACTTGGGCTCTGAACTTGTTTAGCCTACGAAAACTTCCAACGTACACAGCCTCTCCTGCTCAATCTGGCCAGAGCTCAACACCGAAATTGCGAACGTCCAGCGATTGCTCCTACACTAAAGGTGCCAGCCCTGAAAGCTCTTGCTGGTCCTCATCTCCCACTGGTAACCTCTCAAGCGAACCACAAACACTTGGGCTCTGAACTTGTTTAGCCTACTAAAACTTCCAACGTACACAGCCTCTCCTGCTCAATCTGGCCAGAGCTCAACACCGACATTGCGAACGTCCAGCGATTGCTCCTACACTAAAGGTGCCAGCCCTGAAAGCTCTTGCTGGTCCTCATCTCCCACTGGTAACCTCTCAAACGAACCACAAACACTTGGGCTCTGAACTTGTTTAGCCTACTAAAACTTCCAACGTACACAGCCTCTCCTGCTCAATCTGGCCAGAGCTCAACACCGAAATTGCGAACGTCAGCGATTGCTCCTACACTAAAGGTGCCAGCCCTGAAAGCTCTTGCTGGTCCTCATCTCCCACTAGTAACCTCTCAAACGAACCACAAACACTTGGGCTCTGAACTTGTTTAGCCTACTAAAACTTCCAACGTACACAGCCTCTCCTGCTCAATCTCGCCAGAGCTCAACACCGAAATTGCGAACGCCCAGCGATTGCTCCTACACTAAAGGTGCCAGCCCTGAAAGCTCTTGCTGGTCCTCATCTCCCACTGGTAACCTCTCAAACGAACCACAAACACTTGGGCTCTCAACTTGTTTAGCCTACGAAAACTTCCCACGTACACAGCCTCTCCTGCTCAATCTGGCCAGAGCTCAACACCGAAATTGCGAACGTCCAGCGATTGCTCCTACACTAAAGGTGCCAGCCCTGAAAGCTCTTGCTGGTCCTCATCTCCCACTGGTAACCTCTCAAACGAACCACAAACACTTGGGCTCTGAACTTGTTTAGCCTACGAAAACTTCCAACGTACACAGCCTCTCCTGCTCAATCTGGCCAGAGCTCAACACCGAAATTGCGAACGTCCAGCGATTGCTCCTACACTAAAGGTGCCAGCCCTGAAAGCTCTTGCTGGTCTCATCTCCCACTGGTAACCTCTCAAACGAACCACAAACACCTTGGGCTCTGAACTTGTTTAGCCTACGAAAACTTCCAACGTACACAGCCTCTCCTGCTCAATCTGGCCAGAGCTCAACACCGAAATTGCGAACGTCCAGCGATTGCTCCTACACTAAAGGTGCCAGCCCTGAAAGCTCTTGCTGGTCCTCATCTCCCACTGGTAACCTCTCAAGCGAACCACAAACACTTGGGCTCTGAACTTGTTTAGCCTACTAAAACTTCCAACGTACACAGCCTCTCCTGCTCATCTGGCCAGAGCTCAACACCGAAATTGCGAACGTCCAGCGATTGCTCCTACACTAAAGGTGCCAGCCCTGAAAGCTCTTGCTGGTCCTCATCTCCCACTGGTAACCTCTCAAACGAACCACAAACACTTGGGCTCTGAACTTGTTTAGCCTACTAAAACTTCCAACGTACACAGCCTCTCCTGCTCAATCTGGCCAGAGCTCAACACCGAAATTGCGAACGTCCAGCGATTGCTCCTACACTAAAGGTGCCAGCCCTGAAAGCTCTTGCTGGTCCTCATCTCCCACTGGTAACCTCTCAAGCGAACCACAAACACTAGGGCTCTCAACTTGTTTAGCTACTAAAACTTCCAACGTACACAGCCTCTACTGCTCAATCTGGCCAGAGCTCAACACCGAAATTGCGAACGTCCAGCGATTGCTCCTACACTAAAGGTGCCAGCCCTGAAAGCTCTTGCTGGTCCTCATCTCCCACTGGTAACCTCTCAAGCGAACCACAAACACTTGGGCTCTGAACTTGTTTAGCCCTACTAAACTTCCAACGTACACAGCCTCTCCTGCTCAATCTGGCCAGAGCTCAACACCGAAATTGCGAACGTCCAGCGATTGCTCCTACACTAAAGGTGCCAGCCCTGAAAGCTCTTGCTGGACCTCATCTCCCACTGGTAACCTCTCAAACGAACCACAAACACTTGGGCTCTGAACTTGTTTAGCCTACTAAAACTTCCAACGTACACAGCCTCTCCTGCTCAATCTGGCCAGAGCTCAACACCGAAATTGCGAACGTCCAGCGATTGCTCCTACACTAAAGGTGCCAGCCCTGAAAGCTCTGCTGGTCCTCATCTCCACTGGTAACCTCTCAAACGAACCACAAACACTTGGGCTCTGAACTTGTTTAGCCTACGAAAACTTCCAACATACACTCCCTATCCTGCTCATTCTGGCCAAAATTCAACACCGGAATTGCGAACGTCCAGCGATTGCTCCTACACTAAGGTGCCAGCCCTGAAAGCTCTTGCTGGTCCTCATCTCCCACTAGTAACCTCTCAAACGAACCACAAACACTTGGGCTCTGAACTTGTTTAGCCTACTAAAACTTCCAACGTACACAGCCTCTCCTGCTCAATCTGGCCAGAGCTCAACACCGAAATTGCGAACGCCCAGCGATTGCTCCTACACTAAAGGTGCCAGCCCTGAAAGCTCTTGCTGGTCCTCATCTCCCACTGGTAACCTCTCAAACGAACCACAAACACTTGGGCTCTGAACTTATTGTTTAGCCTACTAAAACTTCCAACGTACACAGCCTCTCCTGCTCAATCTGGCCAGAGCTCAACACCGAAATTGCGAACGTCCAGCGATTGCTCCTACACTAAAGGTGCCAGCCCTGAAAGCTCTTGCTGGTCCTCATCTCCCACTGGTAACCTCTCAAACGAACCACAAACACTTGGGCTCTGAACTTGTTTAGCCTACGAAAACTTCCAACGTACACAGCCTCTCCTGCTCAATCTGGCCAGAGCTCAACACCGAAATTGCAAACGTCCAGCGATTGCTCCTACACTAAAGGTGCCAGCCCTGAAAGCTCTTGCTGGTCCTCATCTCCCACTAGTAACCTCTCAAGCGAACCACAAACACTTGGGCTCTGAACTTGTTTAGCCTACTAAAACTTCCAACGTACACAGCCTCTCCTGCTCAATCTGGCCAGAGCTCAACACCGAAATTGCGAACGTCCAGCGATTGCTCCTACACTAAAGGTGCCAGCCCTGAAAGCTCTTGCTGGTCCTCATCTCCCACTGGTAACCTCTCAAACGAACCACAAACACTTGGGCTCTGAACTTGTTTAGCCTACTAAAACTTCCAACGTACACAGCCTCTCCTGCTCAATCTGGCCAGAGCTCAACACCGAAATTGCGAACATCCAGCGATTGCTCCTACACTAAAGGTGCCAGCCCTGAAAGCTCTTGCTGGTCCTCATCTCCCACTGGTAACCTCTCAAGCGAACCACAAACACTTGGGCTCTGAACTTGTTTAGCCTACTAAAACTTCCAACGTACACAGCCTCTCCTGCTCAATCTGGCCAGAGCTCAACACCGAAATTGCGAACGTCCAGCGATTGCTCCTACACTAAAGCTGCCAGCCCTGAAAGCTCTTGCTGGTCCTCATCTCCCACTGGTAACCTCTCAAACGAACCACAAACACTTGGGCTCTGAACTTGTTTAGCCTACTAAAACTTCCAACGTACACAGCCTCTCCTGCTCAATCTGGCCAGAGCTCAACACCGAAATTGCGAACGTCCGGCGATTGCTCCTACACTAAAGGTGCCAGCCCTGAAAGCTCTTGCTGGTCCTCATCTCCCACTGGTAACCTCTCAAACGAACCACAAACACTTGGGCTCTGAACTTGTTTAGCCTACTAAAACTTCCAACGTACACAGCCTCTCCTGCTCAATCTGGCCAGAGCTCAACACCGAAATTGCGAACGTCCAGCGATTGCTCCTACACTAAAGGTGCCAGCCCTGAAAGCTCTTGCTGGTCCTCATCTCCCACTGGTAACCTCTCAAACGAACCACAAACACTTGGGCTCTGAACTTGTTTAGCCTACGAAAACTTCCAACGTACACAGCCTCTCCTGCTCAATCCGGCCAGAGCTCAAAACCGAAATTGTGAACGTCCAGCGATTGCTCCTACACTAAAGGTGCCAGCCCTGAAAGCTCTTGCTGGTCCTCATCTCCCACTGGTAACCTCTCAAACGAACCACAAACACTTGGGCTCTGAACTTGTTTAGCCTACGAAAACTTCCAACGTACACAGCCTCTCCTGCTCAATCTGGCCAGAGCTCAACACCGAAATTGCGAACGTCCAGCGATTGCTCCTACACTAAAGGTGCCAGCCCTGAAAGCTCTTGCTGGTCCTCATCTCCCACTAGTAACCTCTCAAACGAACCACAAACACTTGGGCTCTGAACTTGTTTAGCCTACGAAAACTTCCAACGTACACAGCCTCTCCTGCTCAATCTGGCCAGAGCTCAACACCGAAATTGCGAACGTCCAGCGATTGCTCCTACACTAAAGGTGCCAGCCCTGAAAGCTCTTGCTGGTCCTCATCTCCCACTGGTAACCTCTCAAACGAACCACAAACACTTGGGCTCTGAACTTGTTTAGCCTACGAAAACTTCCAACGTACACAGCCTCTCCTGCTCAATCTGGCCAGAGCTCAACACCGAAATTGCGAACGTCCAGCGATTGCTCCTACACTAAAGGTGCCAGCCCTGAAAGCTCTTGCTGGTCCTCATCTCCCACTGGTAACCTCTCAAACGAACCCCAAACACTTGGGCTCTGAACTTGTTTAGCCTACGAAAACTTCCAACGTACACAGCCTCTCCTGCTCAATCTGGCCAGAGCTCAACACCGAAATTGCGAACGTCCAGCGATTGCTCCTACACTAAAGGTGCCAGCCCTGAAAGCTCTTGCTGGTCCTCATCTCCCACTGGTAACCTCTCAAGCGAACCACAAACACTTGGGCTCTGAACTTGTTTAGCCTACTAAAACTTCCAACGTACACAGCCTCTCCTGCTCAATCTCGCCAGAGCTCAACACCGAAATTGCGAACGCCCAGCGATTGCTCCTACACTAAAGGTGCCAGCCCTGAAAGCTCTTGCTGGTCCTCATCTCCCACTGGTAACCTCTCAAACGAACCACAAACACTTGGGCTCTGAACTTGTTTAGCCTACGAAAACTTCCAACGTACACAGCCTCTCCTGCCCAATCTGGCCAGAGCTCAACACCGAAATTGCGAACGTCCAGCGATTGCTCCTACACTAAAGGTGCCAGCCCTGAAAGCTCTTGCTGGTCCTCATCTCCCACTGGTAACCTCTCAAACGAACCACAAACACTTGGGCTCTGAACTTGTTTAGCCTACGAAAACTTCCAACGTACACAGCCTCTCCTGCTCAATCTGGCCAGAGCTCAACACCGAAATTGCGAACGTCCAGCGATTGCTCCTACACTAAAGGTGCCAGCCCTGAAAGCTCTTGCTGGTCCTCATCTCCCACTGGTAACCTCTCAAACGAACCACAAACACTTGGGCTCTGAACTTGTTTAGCCTACTAAAACTTCCAACGTACACAGCCTCTCCTGCTCAATCTGGCCAGAGCTCAACACCGAAATTGCGAACGTCCAGCGATTGCTCCTACACTAAAGGTGCCAGCCCTGAAAGCTCTTGCTGGTCCTCATCTCCCACTGGTAACCTCTCAAGCGAACCACAAACACTTGGGCTCTGAACTTGTTTAGCCTACTAAAACTTCCAACGTACACAGCCTCTCCTGCTCAATCTGGCCAGAGCTCAACACCGACATTGCGAACGTCCAGCGATTGCTCCTACACTAAAGGTGCCAGCCCTGAAAGCTCTTGCTGGTCCTCATCTCCCACTGGTAACCTCTCAAACGAACCACAAACACTTGGGCTCTGAACTTGTTTAGCCTACTAAAACTTCCAACGTACACAGCCTCTCCTGCTCAATCTCGCCAGAGCTCAACACCGAAATTGTGAACGTCCAGCGATTGCTCCTACACTAAAGGTGCCAGCCCTGAAAGCTCTTGCTGGTCCTCATCTCCCACTGGTAACCTCTCAAGCGAACCACAAACACTTGGGCTCTGAACTTGTTTAGCCTACTAAAACTTCCAACGTACACAGCCTCTACTGCTCAATCTGGCCAGAGCTCAACACCGAAATTGCGAACGTCCAGCGATTGCTCCTACACTAAAGGTGCCAGCCCTGAAAGCTCTTGCTGGTCCTCATCTCCCACTGGTAACCTCTCAAGCGAACCACAAACACTTGGGCTCTGAACTTGTTTAGCCTACTAAACTCCAACGTACACAGCCTCTCCTGCTCAATCTGGCCAGAGCTCAACACCGAAATTGCGAACGTCCAGCGATTGCTCCTACACTAAAGGTGCCAGCCCTGAAAGCTCTTGCTGGTCCTCATCTCCCACTGGTAACCTCTCAAACGAACCACAAACACTTGGGCTCTGAACTTGTTTAGCCTACGAAAACTTCCAACGTACACTCCCTCTCCTGCTCAATCTGGCCAGAGCTCAACACCGAAATTGCGAACGTCCAGCGATTGCTCCTACACTAAGGTGCCAGCCCTGAAAGCTCTTGCTGGTCCTCATCTCCCACTGGTAACCTCTCAAACGAACCACAAACACTTGGGCTCTGAACTTGTTTAGCCTACTAGAACTTCCAACGTACACTCCCTCTCCTGCTCAATCTGGCCAGAGCTCAACACCGAAATTGCGAACGTCCAGCGATTGCTCCTACACTAAAGGTGCCAGCCCTGAAAGCTCTTGCTGGTCCTCATCTCCCACTGGTAACCTCTCAAACGAACCACAAACACTTGGGCTCTGAACTTGTTTAGCCTACTAAAACTTCCAACGTACACAGCCTCTCCTGCTCAATCTGGCCAGAGCTCAACACCGAAATTGCGAACGTCCAGCGATTGCTCCTACACTAAAGGTGCCAGCCCTGAAAGCTCTTGCTGGTCCTCATCTCCACTGGTAACCTCTCAAACGAACCACAAACACTTGGGCTCTGAACTTGTTTAGCCTACGAAAACTTCCAACGTACACAGCCTCTCCTGCTCAATCTGGCCAGAGCTCAACACCGAAATTGCGAACGTCCAGCGATTGCTCCTACACTAAAGGTGCCAGCCCTGAAAGCTCTTGCTGGTCCTCATCTCCCACTGGTAACCTCTCAAGCGAACCACAAACACTTGGGCTCTGAACTTGTTTAGCCTACTAAAACTTCCAACGTACACAGCCTCTACTGCTCAATCTAGCCAGAGCTCAACACCGAAATTGCGAACGTCCAGCGATTGCTCCTACACTAAAGGTGCCAGCCCTGAAAGCTCTTGCTGGTCCTCATCTCCCACTGGTAACCTCTCAAGCGAACCACAAACACTTGGGCTCTGAACTTGTTTAGCCTACTAAAACTTCCAACGTACACAGCCTCTCCTGCTCAATCTGGCCAGAGCTCAACACCGAAATTGCGAACGTCCAGCGATTGCTCCTACACTAAAGGTGCCAGCCCTGAAAGCTCTTGCTGGTCCTCATCTCCCACTGGTAACCTCTCAAAAGAACCACAAACACTTGGGCTCTGAACTTGTTTAGCACTAACGAAAAAACTTCCAACGTACACTCCCTCTCCTGCTCAATCTGGCCAGAGCTCAACACCGAAATTGCGAACGTCCAGCGATTGCTCCTACACTAAAGGTGCCAGCCCTGAAAGCTCTTGCTGGGTCCTTATCTCCCACTGGTAACCTCTCAAACGAACCACAAACACTTGGGCTCTGAACTTGTTTAGCCTACTAAAACTTCGAACGTACACAGCCTCTCCTGCTCAATCTGGCCAGAGCTCAACGCCGAAATTGCGAACGTCCAGCGATTGCTCCTACACTAAAGGTGCCAGCCCTGAAAGCTCTTGCTGGTCCTCATCTCCCACTGGTAACCTCTCAAACGAACCACAAACACTTGGGCTCTGAACTTGTTTAGCCTACTAAAACTTCCAACGTACACAGCCTCTCCTGCTCAATCTGGCCAGAGCTCAACACCGAAATTGCGAACGTCCAGCGATTGCTCCTACACTAAAGGTGCCAGCCCTGAAAGCTCTTGCTGGTCCTCATCTCCCACTAGTAACCTCTCAAAAGAACCACAAACACTTGGGCTCTGAACTTGTTTAGCCTACTAAAACTTCCAACGTACACAGCCTCTCCTGCTCAATCTGGCCAGAGCTCAACACCGAAATTGCGAACGTCCAGCGATTGCTCCTACACTAAAGGTGCCAGCCCTGAAAGCTCTTGCTGGTCCTCATCTCCCACTGGTAACCTCTCAAACGAACCACAAACACTTGGGCTCTCAACTTGTTTAGCCTACTAAAACTTCCAACGTACACAGCCTCTCCTGCTCAATCTGGCCAGAGCTCAACACCGAAATTGCGAACGTCCAGCGATTGCTCCTACACTAAAGGTGCCAGCCCTGAAAGCTCTTGCTGGTCCTCATCTCCCACTGGTAACCTCTCAAACGAACCACAAACACTTGG
Source organism: Gavia stellata (assembly GCF_030936135.1). Taxonomy (NCBI): domain Eukaryota; kingdom Metazoa; phylum Chordata; class Aves; order Gaviiformes; family Gaviidae; genus Gavia; species Gavia stellata. Next base: position 93,206 of record NW_026776492.1, read on the forward strand.
GCTCTGAACTTGTTTAGCCTACGAAAACTTCCAACGTACACTCCCTCTCCTGCTCAATCTGGCCAGAGCTCAACACCGAAATTGCGAACGTCCAGCGATTGCTCCTACACTAAAGGTGCCAGCCCTGAAAGCTCTTGCTGGTCCTCATCTCCCACTAGTAACCTCTCAAACGAACCACAAACACTTGGGCTCTGAACTTGTTTAGCCTACTAGAACTTCCAACGTACACTCCCTCTCCTGCACAATCTGGCCAGAGCTCAACACCGAAATTGCGAACGTCCAGCGATTGCTCCTACACTAAAGGTGCCAGCCCTGAAAGCTCTTGCTGGTCCTCATCTCCCACTGGTAACCTCTCAAACGAACCACAAACACTTGGGCTCTGAACTTGTTTAGCCTACTAAAACTTCGAACGTACACAGCCTCTCCTGCTCAATCTGGCCAGAGCTCAACACCGAAATTGCGAACGTCCAGCGATTGCTCCTACACTAAAGGTGCCAGCCCTGAAAGCTCTTGCTGGTCCTCATCTCCCACTGGTAACCTCTCAAACGAACCACAAACACTTGGGCTCTGAACTTGTTTAGCCGACGAAAACTTCCAACGTACACAGCCTCTCCTGCTCAATCTGGCCAGAGCTCAACACCGAAATTGCGAACATCCAGCGATTGCTCCTACACTAAAGGTGCCAGCCCTGAAAGCTCTTGCTGGTCCTCATCTCCCACTGGTAACCTCTCAAGCGAACCACAAACACTTGGGCTCTGAACTTGTTTAGCCTACTAAAACTTCCAACGTACACAGCCTCTCCTGCTCAATCTGGCCAGAGCTCAACACCGAAATTGCGAACGTCCAGCGATTGCTCCTACACTAAAGCTGCCAGCCCTGAAAGCTCTTGCTGGTCCTCATCTCCCACTGGTAACCTCTCAAACGAACCACAAACACTTGGGCTCTGAACTTGTTTAGCCTACTAAAACTTCCAACGTACACAGCCTCTCCTGCTCAATCTGGCCAGAGCTCAACACCGAAATTGCGAACGTCCGGCGATTGCTCCTACACTAAAGGTGCCAGCCCTGAAAGCTCTTGCTGGTCCTCATCTCCCACTGGTAACCTCTCAAACGAACCACAAACACTTGGGCTCTGAACTTGTTTAGCCTACTAAAACTTCCAACGTACACAGCCTCTCCTGCTCAATCTGGCCAGAGCTCAACACCGAAATTGCGAACGTCCAGCGATTGCTCCTACACTAAAGGTGCCAGCCCTGAAAGCTCTTGCTGGTCCTCATCTCCCACTGGTAACCTCTCAAACGAACCACAAACACTTGGGCTCTGAACTTGTTTAGCCTACGAAAACTTCCAACGTACACAGCCTCTCCTGCTCAATCCGGCCAGAGCTCAAAACCGAAATTGTGAACGTCCAGCGATTGCTCCTACACTAAAGGTGCCAGCCCTGAAAGCTCTTGCTGGTCCTCATCTCCCACTGGTAACCTCTCAAACGAACCACAAACACTTGGGCTCTGAACTTGTTTAGCCTACTAAAACTTCCAACGTACACAGCCTCTCCTGCTCAATCTGGCCAGAGCTCAACACCGAAATTGCGAACGCCCAGCGATTGCACCTACACTAAAGGTGCCAGCCCTGAAAGCTCTTGCTGGTCCTCATCTCCCACTGGTAACCTCTCAAACGAACCACAAACACTTGGGCTCTGAACTTGTTTAGCCTACGAAAACTTCCAACGTACACAGCCTCTCCTGCTCAATCTGGCCAGAGCTCAACACCGAAATTGCGAACGTCCAGCGATTGCTCCTACACTAAAGGCCCTGAAAGCTCTTGCTGGTCCTCATCTCCCACTGGTAACCTCTCAAACGAACCACAAACACTTGGGCTCTGAACTTGTTTAGCCTACGAAAACTTCCAACGTACACAGCCTCTCCTGCTCAATCTGGCCAGAGCTCAACACCGAAATTGCGAACGTCCAGCGATTGCTCCTACACTAAAGGTGCCAGCCCTGAAAGCTCTTGCTGGTCCTCATCTCCCACTGGTAACCTCTCAAGCGAACCACAAACACTTGGGCTCTGAACTTGTTTAGCCTACGAAAACTTCCAACGTACACAGCCTCTACTGCTCAATCTAGCCAGAGCTCAACACCGAAATTGCGAACGTCCAGCGATTGCTCCTACACTAAAGGTGCCAGCCCTGAAAGCTCTTGCTGGTCCTCATCTCCCACTGGTAACCTCTCAAGCGAACCACAAACACTTGGGCTCTGAACTTGTTTAGCCTACTAAAACTTCCAACGTACACAGCCTCTCCTGCTCAATCTGGCCAGAGCTCAACACCGAAATTGCGAACGTCCAGCGATTGCTCCTACACTAAAGGTGCCAGCCCTGAAAGCTCTTGCTGGTCCTCATCTCCACTGGTAACCTCTCAAACGAACCACAAACACTTGGGCTCTGAACTTGTTTAGCCTACGAAAACTTCCAACGTACACTCCCTCTCCTGCTCAATCTGGCCAGAGCTCAACACCGAAATTGCGAACGTCCAGCGATTGCTCCTACACTAAAGGTGCCAGCCCTGAAAGCTCTTGCTGGTCCTTATCTCCCACTGGTAACCTCTCAAACGAACCACAAACACTTGGGCTCTGAACTTGTTTAGCCTACTAAAACTTCGAACGTACACAGCCTCTCCTGCTCAATCTGGCCAGAGCTCAACGCCGAAATTGCGAACGTCCAGCGATTGCTCCTACACTAAAGGTGCCAGCCCTGAAAGCTCTTGCTGGTCCTCATCTCCCACTAGTAACCTCTCAAAAGAACCACAAACACTTGGGCTCTGAACTTGTTTAGCCTACTAAAACTTCCAACGTACACAGCCTCTCCTGCTCAATCTGGCCAGAGCTCAACACCGAAATTGCGAACGTCCAGCGATTGCTCCTACACTAAAGGTGCCAGCCCTGAAAGCTCTTGCTGGTCCTCATCTCCCACTGGTAACCTCTCAAACGAACCACAAACACTAGGGCTCTCAACTTGTTTAGCCTACTAAAACTTCCAACGTACACAGCCTCTCCTGCTCAATCTGGCCAGAGCTCAACACCGAAATTGCGAACGTCCAGCGATTGCTCCTACACTAAAGGTGCCAGCCCTGAAAGCTCTTGCTGGTCCTCATCTCCCACTGGTAACCTCTCAAACGAACCACAAACACTTGGGCTCTGAACTTGTTTAGCCTACGAAAACTTCCAACATACACTCCCTATCCTGCTCAATCTGGCCAAAATTCAACACCGGAATTGCGAACGTCCAGCGATTGCTCCTACACTAAAGGTGCCAGCCCTGAAAGCTCTTGCTGGTCCTCATCTCCCACTAGTAACCTCTCAAACGAACCACAAACACTTGGGCTCTGAACTTGTTTAGCCTACTAAAACTTCCAACGTACACAGCCTCTCCTGCTCAATCTGGCCAGAGCTCAACACCGAAATTGCGAACGCCCAGCGATTGCTCCTACACTAAAGGTGCCAGCCCTGAAAGCTCTTGCTGGTCCTCATCTCCCACTGGTAACCTCTCAAACGAACCACAAACACTTGGGCTCTGAACTTGTTTAGCCTACTAAAACTTCCAACGTACACTCCCTCTCCTGCTCAATCTGGCCAGAGCTCAACACCGAAATTGCGAACGCCCAGCGATTGCTCCTACACTAAAGGTGCCAGCCCTGAAAGCTCTTGCTGGTCCTCATCTCCCACTAGTAACCTCTCAAGCGAACCACAAACACTTGGGCTCTCAACTTGTTTAGCCTACTAAAACTTCCAACGTACACAGCCTCTCCTGCTCAATCTGGCCAGAGCTCAACACCGAAATTGCGAACGTCCAGCGATTGCTCCTACACTAAAGGTGCCAGCCCTGAAAGCTCTTGCTGGTCCTCATCTCCCACTGGTAACCTCTCAAAAGAACCACAAACACTTGGGCTCTGAACTTGTTTAGCCTACGAAAACTTCCAACGTACACAGCCTCTCCTGCTCAATCCGGCCAGAGCTCAAAACCGAAATTGTGAACGTCCAGCGATTGCTCCTACACTAAAGGTGCCAGCCCTGAAAGCTCTTGCTGGTCCTCATCTCCCACTGGTAACCTCTCAAACGAACCACAAACACTTGGGCTCTGAACTTGTTTAGCCTACTAAAACTTCCAACGTACACAGCCTCTCCTGCTCAATCTGGCCAGAGCTCAACACCGAAATTGCGAACGTCCAGCGATTGCTCCTACACTAAAGGTGCCAGCCCTGAAAGCTCTTGCTGGTCCTCATCTCCCACTAGTAACCTCTCAAACGAACCACAAACACTTGGGCTCTGAACTTGTTTAGCCTACTAAAACTTCCAACGTACACAGCCTCTCCTGCTCAATCTGGCCAGAGCTCAACACCGAAATTGCGAACGCCCAGCGATTGCTCCTACACTAAAGGTGCCAGCCCTGAAAGCTCTTGCTGGTCCTCATCTCCCACTGGTAACCTCTCAAACGAACCACAAACACTTGGGCTCTGAACTTGTTTAGCCTACTAAAACTTCCAACGTACACAGCCTCTCCTGCTCAATCTGGCCAAAATTCAACACCGAAATTGCGAACGTCCAGCGATTGCTCCTACACTAAAGGTGCCAGCCCTGAAAGCTCTTGCTGGTCCTCATCTCCCACTGGTAACCTCTCAAACGAACCACAAACACTTGGGCTCTGAACTTGTTTAGCCTACTAAAACTTCCAACGTACACAGCCTCTCCTGCTCAATCTGGCCAAAATTCAACACCGAAATTGCGAACGTCCAGCGATTGCTCCTACACTAAAGGTGCCAGCCCTGAAAGCTCTTGCTGGTCCTCATCTCCCACTGGTAACCTCTCAAAAGAACCACAAACACTTGGGCTCTGAACTTGTTTAGCCTACTAAAACTTCCAACGTACACAGCCTCTCCTGCTCAATCTGGCCAGAGCTCAACACCGAAATTGCGAACGTCCAGCGATTGCTCCTACACTAAAGGTGCCAGCCCTGAAAGCTCTTGCTGGTCCTCATCTCCCACTGGTAACCTCTCAAACGAACCACAAACACTTGGGCTCTCAACTTGTTTAGCCTACTAAAACTTCCAACGTACACAGCCTCTCCTGCTCAATCTGGCCAGAGCTCAACACCGAAATTGCGAACGTCCAGCGATTGCTCCTACACTAAAGGTGCCAGCCCTGAAAGCTCTTGCTGGTCCTCATCTCCCACTGGTAACCTCTCAAACGAACCACAAACACTTGGGCTCTGAACTTGTTTAGCCTACGAAAACTTCCAACGTACACAGCCTCTCCTGCTCAATCTGGCCAGAGCTCAACACCGAAATTGCGAACGCCCAGCGATTGCTCCTACACTAAAGGTGCCAGCCCTGAAAGCTCTTGCTGGTCCTCATCTCCCACTGGTAACCTCTCAAGCGAACCACAAACACTTGGGCTCTGAACTTGTTTAGCCTACGAAAACTTCCAACGTACACAGCCTCTCCTGCTCAATCTGGCCAGAGCTCAACACCGAAATTGCGAACGTCCAGCGATTGCTCCTACACTAAAGGTGCCAGCCCTGAAAGCTCTTGCTGGTCCTCATCTCCCACTAGTAACCTCTCAAGCGAACCACAAACACTTGGGCTCTGAACTTGTTTAGCCTACTAAAACTTCCAACGTACACAGCCTCTCCTGCTCAATCTGGCCAGAGCTCAACACCGACATTGCGAACGTCCAGCGATTGCTCCTACACTAAAGGTGCCAGCCCTGAAAGCTCTTGCTGGTCCTCATCTCCCACTGGTAACCTCTCAAACGAACCACAAACACTTGGGCTCTGAACTTGTTTAGCCTACTAAAACTTCCAACGTACACAGCCTCTCCTGCTCAATCTGGCCAGAGCTCAACACCGAAATTGCGAACGTCCAGCGATTGCTCCTACACTAAAGGTGCCAGCCCTGAAAGCTCTTGCTGGTCCTCATCTCCCACTGGTAACCTCTCAAACGAACCACAAACACTTGGGCTCTCAACTTGTTTAGCCTACTAAAACTTCCAACGTACACTCCCTATCCTGCTCAATCTGGCCAGAGCTCAACACCGAAATTGCGAACGTCCAGCGATTGCTCCTACACTAAAGGTGCCAGCCCTGAAAGCTCTTGCTGGTCCTCATCTCCCACTGGTAACCTCTCAAACGAACCACAAACACTTGGGCTCTGAACTTGTTTAGCCTACGAAAACTTCCAACGTACACAGCCTCTCCTGCTCAATCTGGCCAGAGCTCAACACCGAAATTGCAAACGTCCAGCGATTGCTCCTACACTAAAGGTGCCAGCCCTGAAAGCTCTTGCTGGTCCTCATCTCCCACTGGTAACCTCTCAAACGAACCACAAACACTTGGGCTCTGAACTTGTTTAGCCTACTAAAACTTCCAACGTACACAGCCTCTCCTGCTCAATCCGGCCAGAGCTCAAAACCGAAATTGCGAACGTCCAGCGATTGCTCCTACACTAAAGGTGCCAGCCCTGAAAGCTCTTGCTGGTCCTCATCTCCCACTGGTAACCTCTCAAACGAACCACAAACACTTGGGCTCTGAACTTGTTTAGCCTACGAAAACTTCCAACGTACACAGCCTCTCCTGCTCAATCTGGCCAGAGCTCAACACCGAAATTGCGAACGTCCAGCGATTGCTCCTACACTAAAGGTGCCAGCCCTGAAAGCTCTTGCTGGTCCTCATCTCCCACTGGTAACCTCTCAAGCGAACCACAAACACTTGGGCTCTGAACTTGTTTAGCCTACGAAAACTTCCAACGTACACAGCCTCTCCTGCTCAATCTGGCCAGAGCTCAACACCGAAATTGCGAACGTCCAGCGATTGCTCCTACACTAAAGGTGCCAGCCCTGAAAGCTCTTGCTGGTCCTCATCTCCCACTGGTAACCTCTCAAACGAACCACAAACACTTGGGCTCTGAACTTGTTTAGCCTACTAAAACTTCCAACGTACACAGCCTCTCCTGCTCAATCTGGCCAGAGCTCAACACCGAAATTGCGAACGTCCAGCGATTGCTCCTACACTAAAGGTGCCAGCCCTGAAAGCTCTTGCTGGTCCTCATCTCCCACTGGTAACCTCTCAAACGAACCACAAACACTTGGGCTCTGAACTTGTTTAGCCTACTAAAACTTCCAATGTACACTCCCTCTTCTGCTCAATCTGGCCAGAGCTCAACACCGAAATTGCGAACGTCCAGCGATTGCTCCTACACTAAAGGTGCCAGCCCTGAAAGCTCTTGCTGGTCCTCATCTCCCACTAGTAACCTCTCAAACGAACCACAAACACTTGGGCTCTGAACTTGTTTAGCCTACGAAAACTTCCAACGTACACTCCCTCTCCTGCTCAATCTGGCCAGAGCTCAACACCGAAATTGCGAACGTCCAGCGATTGCTCCTACACTAAAGGTGCCAGCCCTGAAAGCTCTTGCTGGTCCTCATCTCCCACTGGTAACCTCTCAAACGAACCACAAACACTTGGGCTCTCAACTTGTTTAGCCTACTAAAACTTCCAACGTACACAGCCTCTCCTGCTCAATCTGGCCAAAATTCAAAACCGAAATTGCGAACGTCCAGCGATTGCTCCTACACTAAAGGTGCCAGCCCTGAAAGCTCTTGCTGGTCCTCATCTCCCACTGGTAACCTCTCAAACGAACCACAAACACTTGGGCTCTGAACTTGTTTAGCCTACGAAAACTTCCAACGTACACAGCCTCTCCTGCTCAATCTGGCCAGAGCTCAACACCGACATTGCGAACGTCCAGCGATTGCTCCTACACTAAAGGTGCCAGCCCTGAAAGCTCTTGCTGGTCCTCATCTCCCACTGGTAACCTCTCAAAAGAACCACAAACACTTGGGCTCTGAACTTGTTTAGCCTACTAAAACTTCCAACGTACACAGCCTCTCCTGCTCAATCTGGCCAGAGCTCAACACCGAAATTGCGAACGTCCAGCGATTGCTCCTACGCTAAAGGTGCCAGCCCTGAAAGCTCTTGCTGGTCCTCATCTCCCACTAGTAACCTCTCAAACGAACCACAAACACTTGGGCTCTGAACTTGTTTAGCCTACTAAAACTTCCAACGTACACAGCCTCTCCTGCTCAATCTGGCCAGAGCTCAACACCGAAATTGCAAACGTCCAGCGATTGCTCCTACACTAAAGGTGCCAGCCCTGAAAGCTCTTGCTGGTCCTCATCTCCCACTGGTAACCTCTCAAACGAACCACAAACACTTGGGCTCTGAACTTGTTTAGCCTACGAAAACTTCCAACGTACACAGCCTCTCCTGCTCAATCCGGCCAGAGCTCAAAACCGAAATTGCGAACGTCCAGCGATTGCTCCTACACTAAAGGTGCCAGCCCTGAAAGCTCTTGCTGGTCCTCATCTCCCACTGGTAACCTCTCAAACGAACCACAAACACTTGGGCTCTGAACTTGTTTAGCCTACGAAAACTTCCAACGTACACTCCCTCTCCTGCTCAATCTGGCCAGAGCTCAACACCGAAATTGCAAACGTCCAGCGATTGCTCCTACACTAAAGGTGCCAGCCCTGAAAGCTCTTGCTGGTCCTCATCTCCCACTGGTAACCTCTCAAACGAACCACAAACACTTGGGCTCTGAACTTGTTTAGCCTACTAAAACTTCCAACGTACACAGCCTCTCCTGCTCAATCTGGCCAGAGCTCAACACCGAAATTGCGAACGCCCAGCGATTGCTCCTACACTAAAGGTGCCAGCCCTGAAAGCTCTTGCTGGTCCTCATCTCCCACTGGTAACCTCTCAAACGAACCACAAACACTTGGGCTCTGAACTTGTTTAGCCTACTAAAACTTCCAACGTACACAGCCTCTCCTGCTCAATCTGGCCAGAGCTCAACACCGAAATTGCGAACGTCCAGCGATTGCTCCTACACTAAAGGTGCCAGCCCTGAAAGCTCTTGCTGGTCCTCATCTCCCACTGGTAACCTCTCAAACGAACCACAAACACTTGGGCTCTGAACTTGTTTAGCCTACTAAAACTTCCAACGTACACTCCCTCTCCTGCTCAATCTGGCCAGAGCTCAACACCGAAATTGCGAACGTCCAGCGATTGCTCCTACACTAAAGGTGCCAGCCCTGAAAGCTCTTGCTGGTCCTCATCTCCCACTGGTAACCTCTCAAACGAACCACAAACACTTGGGCTCTGAACTTGTTTAGCCTACTAAAACTTCCAACGTACACAGCCTCTCCTGCTCAATCTGGCCAAAATTCAACACCGAAATTGCGAACGTCCAGCGATTGCTCCTACACTAAAGGTGCCAGCCCTGAAAGCTCTTGCTGGTCCTCATCTCCCACTGGTAACCTCTCAAGCGAACCACAAACACTTGGGCTCTGAACTTGTTTAGCCTACTAAAACTTCCAACGTACACAGCCTCTCCTGCTCAATCTGGCCAAAATTCAACACCGAAATTGCGAACGTCCAGCGATTGCTCCTACACTAAAGGTGCCAGCCCTGAAAGCTCTTGCTGGTCCTCATCTCCCACTGGTAACCTCTCAAAAGAACCACAAACACTTGGGCTCTGAACTTGTTTAGCCTACTAAAACTTCCAACGTACACAGCCTCTCCTGCTCAATCTGGCCAGAGCTCAACACCGAAATTGCGAACGTCCAGCGATTGCTCCTACACTAAAGGTGCCAGCCCTGAAAGCTCTTGCTGGTCCTCATCTCCCACTAGTAACCTCTCAAACGAACCACAAACACTTGGGCTCTGAACTTGTTTAGCCTACTAAAACTTCCAACGTACACAGCCTCTCCTGCTCAATCCGGCCAGAGCTCAACACCGAAATTGCGAACGTCCAGCGATTGTTCCTACACTAAAGGTGCCAGCCCTGAAAGCTCTTGCTGGTCCTCATCTCCCACTGGTAACCTCTCAACGAACCACAAACACTTGGGCTCTGAACTTGTTTAGCCTACGAAAACTTCCAACGTACACTCCCTCTCCTGCTCAATCTGGCCAGAGCTCAATACCGAAATTGCAAACGTCCAGCGATTGCTCCTACACTAAAGGTGCCAGCCCTGAAAGCTCTTGCTGGTCCTCATCTCCCACTGGTAACCTCTCAAACGAACCACAAACACTTGGGCTCTGAACTTGTTTAGCCTACAAAAACTTCCAACGTACACAGCCTCTCCTGCTCAATCTTGCCAGAGCTCAACACCGAAATTGCGAACGCCCAGCGATTGCTCCTACACTAAAGGTGCCAGCCCTGAAAGCTCTTTGCTGGTCCTCATCTCCCACTGGTAACCTCTCAAACGAACCACAAACACTTGGGCTCTGAACTTGTTTAGCCTACTAAAACTTCCAACGTACACAGCCTCTCCTGCTCAATCTGGCCAGAGCTCAACACCGAAATTGCGAACGTCCAGCGATTGCTCCTACACTAAAGGTGCCAGCCCTGAAAGCTCTTGCTGATCCTCATCTCCCACTAGTAACCTCTCAAGCGAACCACAAACACTTGGGCTCTCAACTTGTTTAGCCTACTAAAACTTCCAACGTACACAGCCTCTTCTGCTCAATCTGGCCAGAGCTCAACACCGAAATTGCGAACGTCCAGCGATTGCTCCTACACTAAAGGTGCCAGCCCTGAAAGCTCTTGCTGGTCCTCATCTCCCACTGGTAACCTCTCAAACGAACCACAAACACTTGGGCTCTGAACTTGTTTAGCCTACTAAAACTTCCAACGTACACAGCCTCTCCTGCTCAATCTGGCCAGAGCTCAACACCGAAATTGCGAACGTCCAGCGATTGCTCCTACACTAAAGGTGCCAGCCCTGAAAGCTCTTGCTGGTCCTCATCTCCCACTGGTAACCTCTCAAACGAACCACAAACACTTGGGCTCTGAACTTGTTTAGCCTACGAAAACTTCCAACGTACACAGCCTCTCCTGCTCAATCCGGCCAGAGCTCAACACCGAAATTGCGAACGTCCAGCGATTGCTCCTACACTAAAGGTGCCAGCCCTGAAAGCTCTTGCTGGTCCTCATCTCCCACTGGTAACCTCTCAAACGAACCACAAACACTTGGGCTCTCAACTTGTTTAGCCTACGAAAACTTCCAACGTACACTCCCTCTCCTGCTCAATCTGGCCAGAGCTCAACACCGAAATTGCGAACGTCCAGCGATTGCTCCTACACTAAAGCTGCCAGCCCTGAAAGCTCTTGCTGGTCCTCATCTCCCACTAGTAACCTCTCAAACGAACCACAAACACTTGGGCTCTGACTTGTTTAGCCTACGAAAACTTCCAACGTACACAGCCTCTCCTGCTCAATCTGGCCAGAGCTCAACACCGAAATTGCGAACGTCCAGCGATTGCTCCTACACTAAAGGTGCCAGCCCTGAAAGCTCTTGCTGGTCCTCATCTCCCACTGGTAACCTCTCAAGCGAACCACAAACACTTGGGCTCTGAACTTGTTTAGCCTACTAAAACTTCCAACGTACACAGCCTCTCCTGCTCAATCTGGCCAAAATTCAACACCGAAATTGCGAACGTCCAGCGATTGCTCCTACACTAAAGGTGCCAGCCCTGAAAGCTCTTGCTGGTCCTCATCTCCCACTGGTAACCTCTCAAGCGAACCACAAACACTTGGGCTCTGAACTTGTTTAGCCTACTAAAACTTCCAACGTACACAGCCTCTCCTGCTCAATCTGGCCAAAATTCAACACCGAAATTGCGAACGTCCAGCGATTGCTCCTACACTAAAGGTGCCAGCCCTGAAAGCTCTTGCTGGTCCTCATCTCCCACTGGTAACCTCTCAAAAGAACCACAAACACTTGGGCTCTGAACTTGTTTAGCCTACTAAAACTTCCAACGTACACAGCCTCTCCTGCTCAATCTGGCCAGAGCTCAACACCGAAATTGCGAACGTCCAGCGATTGCTCCTACACTAAAGGTGCCAGCCCTGAAAGCTCTTGCTGGTCCTCATCTCCCACTAGTAACCTCTCAAGCGAACCACAAACACTTGGGCTCTGAACTTGTTTAGCCTACTAAAACTTCCAACGTACACAGCCTCTCCTGCTCAATCTGGCCAGAGCTCAACACCGACATTGCGAACGTCCAGCGATTGCTCCTACACTAAAGGTGCCAGCCCTGAAAGCTCTTGCTGGTCCTCATCTCCCACTGGTAACCTCTCAAACGAACCACAAACACTTGGGCTCTGAACTTGTTTAGCCTACGAAAACTTCCAACGTACACTCCCTCTCCTGCTCAATCTGGCCAGAGCTCAACACCGAAATTGCAAACGTCCAGCGATTGCTCCTACACTAAAGGTGCCAGCCCTGAAAGCTCTTGCTGGTCCTCATCTCCCACTGGTAACCTCTCAAACGAACCACAAACACTTGGGCTCTGAACTTGTTTAGCCTACGAAAACTTCCAACGTACACAGCCTCTCCTGCTCAATCCGGCCAGAGCTCAAAACCGAAATTGCGAACGTCCAGCGATTGCTCCTACACTAAAGGTGCCAGCCCTGAAAGCTCTTGCTGGTCCTCATCTCCCACTGGTAACCTCTCAAACGAACCACAAACACTTGGGCTCTGAACTTGTTTAGCCTACGAAAACTTCCAACGTACACAGCCTCTCCTGCTCAATCTGGCCAGAGCTCAACACCGAAATTGCGAACGTCCAGCGATTGCTCCTACACTAAAGGTGCCAGCCCTGAAAGCTCTTGCTGGTCCTCATCTCCCACTGGTAACCTCTCAAACGAACCACAAACACTTGGCTCTGAACTTGTTTAGCCTACTAAAACTTCCAACGTACACAGCCTCTCCTGCTCAATCTGGCCAGAGCTCAACACCGAAATTGCAAACGTCAGCGATTGCTCCTACACTAAAGGTGCCAGCCCTGAAAGCTCTTGCTGGTCCTCATCTCCCACTGGTAACCTCTCAAACGAACCACAAACACTTGGGCTCTGAACTTGTTTAGCCTACTAAAACTTCCAACGTACACAGCCTCTCCTGCTCAATCCGGCCAGAGCTCAAAACCGAAATTGCGAACGTCCAGCGATTGCTCCTACACTAAAGGTGCCAGCCCTGAAAGCTCTTGCTGGTCCTCATCTCCCACTGGTAACCTCTCAAACGAACCACAAACACTTGGGCTCTGAACTTGTTTAGCCTACTAAAACTTCCAACGTACACAGCCTCTCCTGCTCAATCTGGCCAGAGCTCAACACCGAAATTGCGAACGTCCAGCGATTGCTCCTACACTAAAGGTGCCAGCCCTGAAAGCTCTTGCTGGTCCTCATCTCCCACTGGTAACCTCTCAAACGAACCACAAACACTTGGGCTCTGAACTTGTTTAGCCTACTAAAACTTCCAACATACACTCCCTCTCCTCCTCATTCTGGCAGAGCTCAACACCGAAATTGCGAACGTCCAGCGATTACTCCTACACTAAAGGTGCCAGCCCTGAAAGCTCTTGCTGGTCCTCATCTCCCACTAGTAACCTCTCAAACGAACCACAAACACTTGGGCTCTGAACTTGTTTAGCCTACGAAAACTTCCAACGTACACAGCCTCTCCTGCTCAATCTGGCCAGAGCTCAACACCGAAATTGCGAACGTCCAGCGATTGCTCCTACACTAAAGGTGCCAGCCCTGAAAGCTCTTGCTGGTCCTCATCTCCCACTGGTAACCTCTCAAACGAACCACAAACACTTGGGCTCTGAACTTGTTTAGCCTACTAAAACTTCCAACGTACACAGCCTCTCCTGCTCAATCTGGCCAGAGCTCAACACCGAAATTGCAAACGTCCAGCGATTGCTCCTACACTAAAGGTGCCAGCCCTGAAAGCTCTTGCTGGTCCTCATCTCCCACTGGTAACCTCTCAAACGAACCACAAACACTTGGGCTCTGAACTTGTTTAGCCTACTAAAACTTCCAACGTACACAGCCTCTCCTGCTCAATCCGGCCAGAGCTCAAAACCGAAATTGCGAACGTCCAGCGATTGCTCCTACACTAAAGGTGCCAGCCCTGAAAGCTCTTGCTGGTCCTCATCTCCCACTGGTAACCTCTCAAACGAACCACAAACACTTGGGCTCTGAACTTGTTTAGCCTACTAAAACTTCCAACGTACACAGCCTCTCCTGCTCAATCTGGCCAGAGCTCAACACCGAAATTGCGAACGTCCAGCGATTGCTCCCTACACTAAAGGTGCCAGCCCTGAAAGCTCTTGCTGGTCCTCATCTCCCACTGGTAACCTCTCAAACGAACCACAAACACTTGGGCTCTGAACTTGTTTAGCCTACTAAAACTTCCAACATACACTCCCTCTCCTCCTCATTCTGGCCAGAGCTCAACACCGAAATTGCGAACGTCCAGCGATTACTCCTACACTAAAGGTGCCAGCCCTGAAAGCTCTTGCTGGTCCTCATCTCCCACTAGTAACCTCTCAAACGAACCACAAACACTTGGGCTCTGAACTTGTTTAGCCTACGAAAACTTCCAACGTACACAGCCTCTCCTGCTCAATCCGGCCAGAGCTCAACACCGAAATTGCGAACGTCCAGCGATTGCTCCTACACTAAAGGTGCCAGCCCTGAAAGCTCTTGCTGGTCCTCATCTCCCACTGGTAACCTCTCAAACGAACCACAAACACTTGGGCTCTCAACTTGTTTAGCCTACTAAAACTTCCAACGTACACAGCCTCTCCTGCTCAATCTGGCCAGAGCTCAACACCGAAATTGCGAACGTCCAGCGATTGCTCCTACACTAAAGGTGCCAGCCCTGAAAGCTCTTGCTGGTCCTCATCTCCCACTGGTAACCTCTCAAACGAACCACAAACACTTGGGCTCTGAACTTGTTTAGCCTACTAAAACTTCCAACATACACTCCCTCTCCTCCTCATTCTGGCCAGAGCTCAACACCGAAATTGCGAACGTCCAGCGATTACTCCTACACTAAAGGTGCCAGCCCTGAAAGCTCTTGCTGGTCCTCATCTCCCACTGGTAACCTCTCAAACGAACCACAAACACTTGGGCTCTGAACTTGTTTAGCCTACGAAAACTTCCAACGTACACAGCCTCTCCTGCTCAATCTGGCCAGAGCTCAACACCGAAATTGCGAACGTCCAGCGATTGCTCCTACACTAAAGGTGCCAGCCCTGAAAGCTCTTGCTGGTCCTCATCTCCCACTGGTAACCTCTCAAACGAACCACAAACACTTGGGCTCTGAACTTGTTTAGCCTACTAAAACTTCCAACGTACACAGCCTCTCCTGCTCAATCTGGCCAGAGCTCAACACCGAAATTGCAAACGTCCAGCGATTGCTCCTACACTAAAGGTGCCAGCCCTGAAAGCTCTTGCTGGTCCTCATCTCCCACTGGTAACCTCTCAAACGAACCACAAACACTTGGGCTCTGAACTTGTTTAGCCTACTAAAACTTCCAACGTACACAGCCTCTCCTGCTCAATCCGGCCAGAGCTCAAACGAAATTGCGAACGTCAGCGTCAGCGATTGCTCCTACACTAAAGGTGCCAGCCCTGAAAGCTCTTGCTGGTCCTCATCTCCCACTGGTAACCTCTCAAACGAACCACAAACACTTGGGCTCTGAACTTGTTTAGCCTACTAAAACTTCCAACATACACTCCCTCTCCTCCTCATTCTGGCCAGAGCTCAACACCGAAATTGCGAACGTCCAGCGATTACTCCTACACTAAAGGTGCCAGCCCTGAAAGCTCTTGCTGGTCCTCATCTCCCACTGGTAACCTCTCAAACGAACCACAAACACTTGGGCTCTGAACTTGTTTAGCCTACGAAAACTTCCAACGTACACAGCCTCTCCTGCTCAATCTGGCCAGAGCTCAACACCGAAATTGCGAACGTCCAGCGATTGCTCCTACACTAAAGGTGCCAGCCCTGAAAGCTCTTGCTGGTCCTCATCTCCCACTGGTAACCTCTCAAACGAACCACAAACACTTGGGCTCTGAACTTGTTTAGCCTACTAAAACTTCCAACGTACACAGCCTCTCCTGCTCAATCTGGCCAGAGCTCAACACCGAAATTGCAAACGTCCAGCGATTGCTCCTACACTAAAGGTGCCAGCCCTGAAAGCTCTTGCTGGTCCTCATCTCCCACTGGTAACCTCTCAAACGAACCACAAACACTTGGGCTCTGAACTTGTTTAGCCTACTAAAACTTCCAACGTACACAGCCTCTCCTGCTCAATCTGGCCAGAGCTCAACACCGAAATTGCGAACGTCCAGCGATTGCTCCTACACTAAAGGTGCCAGCCCTGAAAGCTCTTGCTGGTCCTCATCTCCCACTGGTAACCTCTCAAACGAACCACAAACACTTGGGCTCTGAACTTGTTTAGCCTACTAAAACTTCCAACGTACACTCCCTCTCCTGCTCAATCTGGCCAGAGCTCAACACCGAAATTGCGAACGTCCAGCGATTGCTCCTACACTAAAGGTGCCAGCCCTGAAAGCTCTTGCTGGTCCTCATCTCCCACTGGTAACCTCTCAAACGAACCACAAACACTTGGGCTCTGAACTTGTTTAGCCTACTAAAACTTCCAACGTACACAGCCTCTCCTGCTCAATCTGGCCAAAATTCAACACCGAAAATTGCGAACGTCCAGCGATTGCTCCTACACTAAAGGTGCCAGCCCTGAAAGCTCTTGCTGGTCCTCATCTCCCACTGGTAACCTCTCAAGCGAACCACAAACACTTGGGCTCTGAACTTGTTTAGCCTACGAAAACTTCCAACGTACACAGCCTCTCCTGCTCAATCTGGCCAGAGCTCAACACCGACATTGCGAACGTCCAGCGATTGCTCCTACACTAAAGGTGCCAGCCCTGAAAGCTCTTGCTGGTCCTCATCTCCCACTGGTAACCTCTCAAAAGAACCACAAACACTTGGGCTCTGAACTTGTTTAGCCTACTAAAACTTCCAACGTACACAGCCTCTCCTGCTCAATCTGGCCAGAGCTCAACACCGAAATTGCGAACGTCCAGCGATTGCTCCTACACTAAAGGTGCCAGCCCTGAAAGCTCTTGCTGGTCCTCATCTCCCACTAGTAACCTCTCAAACGAACCACAAACACTTGGGCTCTGAACTTGTTTAGCCTACTAAAACTTCCAACGTACACAGCGTCTCCTGCTCAATCTGGCCAGAGCTCAACACCGAAATTGCGAACGTCCAGCGATTGCTCCTACACTAAAGGTGCCAGCCCTGAAAGCTCTTGCTGGTCCTCATCTCCCACTGGTAACCTCTCAAACGAACCACAAACACTTGGGCTCTGAACTTGTTTAGCCTACGAAAACTTCCAACGTACACTCCCTCTCCTGCTCAATCTGGCCAGAGCTCAACACCGAAATTGCAAACGTCCAGCGATTGCTCCTACACTAAAGGTGCCAGCCCTGAAAGCTCTTGCTGGTCCTCATCTCCCACTGGTAACCTCTCAAACGAACCACAAACACTTGGGCTCTGAACTTGTTTAGCCTACGAAAACTTCCAACGTACACAGCCTCTCCTGCTCAATCCGGCCAGAGCTCAAAACCGAAATTGCGAACGTCCAGCGATTGCTCCTACACTAAAGGTGCCAGCCCTGAAAGCTCTTGCTGGTCCTCATCTCCCACTGGTAACCTCTCAAACGAACCACAAACACTTGGGCTCTGAACTTGTTTAGCCTACGAAAACTTCCAACGTACACAGCCTCTCCTGCTCAATCTGGCCAGAGCTCAACACCGAAATTGCGAACGTCCAGCGATTGCTCCTACACTAAAGGTGCCAGCCCTGAAAGCTCTTGCTGGTCCTCATCTCCCACTGGTAACCTCTCAAGCGAACCACAAACACTTGGGCTCTGAACTTGTTTAGCCTACTAAAACTTCCAACGTACACAGCCTCTCCTGCTCAATCTGGCCAGAGCTCAACACCGAAATTGCAAACGTCCAGCGATTGCTCCTACACTAAAGGTGCCAGCCCTGAAAGCTCTTGCTGGTCCTCATCATGGTAACCTCTCAAACGAACCACAAACACTTGGGCTCTGAACTTGTTTAGCCTACTAAAACTTCCAACGTACACAGCCTCTCCTGCTCAATCCGGCCAGAGCTCAAAACCGAAATTGCGAACGTCCAGCGATTGCTCCTACACTAAAGGTGCCAGCCCTGAAAGCTCTTGCTGGTCCTCATCTCCCACTGGTAACCTCTCAAACGAACCACAAACACTTGGGCTCTGAACTTGTTTAGCCTACTAAAACTTCCAACGTACACAGCCTCTCCTGCTCAATCTGGCCAGAGCTCAACACCGAAATTGCGAACGTCCAGCGATTGCTCCTACACTAAAGGTGCCAGCCCTGAAAGCTCTTGCTGGTCCTCATCTCCCACTGGTAACCTCTCAAACGAACCACAAACACTTGGGCTCTGAACTTGTTTAGCCTACTAAAACTTCCAACGTACACTCCCTCTCCTGCTCAATCTGGCCAGAGCTCAACACCGAAATTGCGAACGTCCAGCGATTGCTCCTACACTAAAGGTGCCAGCCCTGAAAGCTCTTGCTGGTCCTCATCTCCCACTGGTAACCTCTCAAACGAACCACAAACACTTGGGCTCTGAACTTGTTTAGCCTACTAAAACTTCCAACGTACACAGCCTCTCCTGCTCAATCTGGCCAAAATTCAACACCGAAATTGCGAACGTCCAGCGATTGCTCCTACACTAAAGGTGCCAGCCCTGAAAGCTCTTGCTGGTCCTCATCTCCCACTGGTAACCTCTCAAGCGAACCACAAACACTTGGGCTCTGAACTTGTTTAGCCTACTAAAACTTCCAACGTACACAGCCTCTCCTGCTCAATCTGGCCAAAATTCAACACCGAAATTGCGAACGTCCAGCGATTGCTCCTACACTAAAGGTGCCAGCCCTGAAAGCTCTTGCTGGTCCTCATCTCCCACTGGTAACCTCTCAAAAGAACCACAAACACTTGGGCTCTGAACTTGTTTAGCCTACTAAAACTTCCAACGTACACAGCCTCTCCTGCTCAATCTGGCCAGAGCTCAACACCGAAATTGCGAACGTCCAGCGATTGCTCCTACACTAAAGGTGCCAGCCCTGAAAGCTCTTGCTGGTCCTCATCTCCCACTAGTAACCTCTCAAACGAACCACAAACACTTGGGCTCTGAACTTGTTTAGCCTACTAAAACTTCCAACGTACACAGCCTCTCCTGCTCAATCCGGCCAGAGCTCAACACCGAAATTGCGAACGTCCAGCGATTGCTCCTACACTAAAGGTGCCAGCCCTGAAAGCTCTTGCTGGTCCTCATCTCCCACTGGTAACCTCTCAAACGAACCACAAACACTTGGGCTCTGAACTTGTTTAGCCTACGAAAACTTCCAACGTACAGTCCCTCTCCTGCTCAATCTGGCCAGAGCTCAATACCGAAATTGCAAACGTCCAGCGATTGCTCCTACACTAAAGGTGCCAGCCCTGAAAGCTCTTGCTGGTCCTCATCTCCCACTGGTAACCTCTCAAACGAACCACAAACACTTGGGCTCTGAACTTGTTTAGCCTACAAAAACTTCCAACGTACACAGCCTCTCCTGCTCAATCTTGCCAGAGCTCAACACCGAAATTGCGAACGCCCAGCGATTGCTCCTACACTAAAGGTGCCAGCCCTGAAAGCTCTTGCTGGTCCTCATCTCCCACTGGTAACCTCTCAAACGAACCACAAACACTTGGGCTCTGAACTTGTTTAGCCTACTAAAACTTCCAACGTACACAGCCTCTCCTGCTCAATCTGGCCAGAGCTCAACACCGAAATTGCGAACGTCCAGCGATTGCTCCTACACTAAAGGTGCCAGCCCTGAAAGCTCTTGCTGATCCTCATCTCCCACTAGTAACCTCTCAAGCGAACCACAAACACTTGGGCTCTCAACTTGTTTAGCCTACTAAAACTTCCAACGTACACAGCCTCTTCTGCTCAATCTGGCCAGAGCTCAACACCGAAATTGCGAACGTCCAGCGATTGCTCCTACACTAAAGGTGCCAGCCCTGAAAGCTCTTGCTGGTCCTCATCTCCCACTGGTAACCTCTCAAACGAACCACAAACACTTGGGCTCTGAACTTGTTTAGCCTACGAAAACTTCCAACGTACACAGCCTCTCCTGCTCAATCTGGCCAGAGCTCAACACCGAAATTGCGAACGTCCAGCGATTGCTCCTACACTAAAGGTGCCAGCCCTGAAAGCTCTTGCTGGTCCTCATCTCCCACTGGTAACCTCTCAAACGAACCACAAACACTTGGGCTCTGAACTTGTTTAGCCTACTAAAACTTCCAACATACACTCCCTCTCCTCCTCATTCTGGCCAGAGCTCAACACCGAAATTGCGAACGTCCAGCGATTACTCCTACACTAAAGGTGCCAGCCCTGAAAGCTCTTGCTGGTCCTCATCTCCCACTAGTAACCTCTCAAACGAACCACAAACACTTGGGCTCTGAACTTGTTTAGCCTACGAAAACTTCCAACGTACACAGCCTCTCCTGCTCAATCCGGCCAGAGCTCAACACCGAAATTGCGAACGTCCAGCGATTGCTCCTACACTAAAGGTGCCAGCCCTGAAAGCTCTTGCTGGTCCTCATCTCCCACTGGTAACCTCTCAAACGAACCACAAACACTTGGGCTCTCAACTTGTTTAGCCTACTAAAACTTCCAACGTACACTCCCTCTCCTGCTCAATCTGGCCAGAGCTCAACACCGAAATTGCGAACGTCCAGCGATTGCTCCTACACTAAAGGTGCCAGCCCTGAAAGCTCTTGCTGGTCCTCATCTCCCACTAGTAACCTCTCAAACGAACCACAAACACTTGGGCTCTGAACTTGTTTAGCCTACGAAAACTTCCAACGTACACTCCCTCTCCTGCTCAATCTGGCCAGAGCTCAACACCGAAATTGCGAACGTCCAGCGATTGCTCCTACACTAAAGGTGCCAGCCCTGAAAGCTCTTGCTGGTCCTCATCTCCCACTGGTAACCTCTCAAACGAACCACAAACACTTGGGCTCTGAACTTGTTTAGCCTACTAAAACTTCCAACGTACACAGCCTCTCCTGCTCAATCTGGCCAAAATTCAACACCGAAATTGCGAACGTCCAGCGATTGCTCCTACACTAAAGGTGCCAGCCCTGAAAGCTCTTGCTGGTCCTCATCTCCCACTGGTAACCTCTCAAGCGAACCACAAACACTTGGGCTCTGAACTTGTTTAGCCTACTAAAACTTCCAACGTACACAGCCTCTCCTGCTCAATCTGGCCAAAATTCAACACCGAAATTGCGAACGTCCAGCGATTGCTCCTACACTAAAGGTGCCAGCCCTGAAAGCTCTTGCTGGTCCTCATCTCCCACTGGTAACCTCTCAAAAGAACCACAAACACTTGGGCTCTGAACTTGTTTAGCCTACTAAAACTTCCAACGTACACAGCCTCTCCTGCTCAATCTGGCCAGAGCTCAACACCGAAATTGCGAACGTCCAGCGATTGCTCCTACACTAAAGGTGCCAGCCCTGAAAGCTCTTGCTGGTCCTCATCTCCCACTGGTAACCTCTCAAACGAACCACAAACACTTGGGCTCTGAACTTGTTTAGCCTACGAAAACTTCCAACATACACAGCCTCTCCTGCTCAATCTGGCCAGAGCTCAACACCGAATTGCGAACGTCCAGCGATTGCTCCTACACTAAAGGTGCCAGCCCTGAAAGCTCTTGCTGGTCCTCATCTCCCACTAGTAACCTCTCAAACGAACCACAAACACTTGGGCTCTGAACTTGTTTAGCCTACTAAAACTTCCAACGTACACAGCCTCTCCTGCTCAATCCGGCCAGAGCTCAACACCGAAATTGCGAACGCCCAGCGATTGCTCCTACACTAAAGGTGCCAGCCGTGAAAGCTCTTGCTGGTCCTCATCTCCCACTGGTAACCTCTCAAACGAACCACAAACACTTGGGCTCTGAACTTGTTTAGCCTACGAAAACTTCCAACGTACACTCCCTCTCCTGCTCAATCTGGCCAGAGCTCAACACCGAAATTGCGAACGTCCAGCGATTGCTCCTACACTAAAGGTGCCAGCCCTGAAAGCTCTTGCTGGTCCTCATCTCCCACTGGTAACCTCTCAAACGAACCACAAACACTTGGGCTCTCAACTTGTTTAGCCTACTAAAACTTCCAACGTACACAGCCTCTCCTGCTCAATCTGGCCAGAGCTCAACACCGAAATTGCGAACGTCCAGCGATTGCTCCTACACTAAAGGTGCCAGCCCTGAAAGCTCTTGCTGGTCCTCATCTCCCACTAGTAACCTCTCAAACGAACCACAAACACTTGGGCTCTGAACTTGTTTAGCCTACTAAAACTTCCAACGTACACAGCCTCTCCTGCTCAATCCGGCCAGAGCTCAACACCGAAATTGCGAACGTCCAGCGATTGCTCCTACACTAAAGGTGCCAGCCCTGAAAGCTCTTGCTGGTCCTCATCTCCCACTGGTAACCTCTCAAACGAACCACAAACACTTGGGCTCTGAACTTGTTTAGCCTACGAAAACTTCCAACGTACACTCCTCTCCTGCTCAATCTGGCCAGAGCTCAATACCGAAATTGCAAACGTCCAGCGATTGCTCCTACACTAAAGGTGCCAGCCCTGAAAGCTCTTGCTGGTCCTCATCTCCCACTGGTAACCTCTCAAACGAACCACAAACACTTGGGCTCTGAACTTGTTTAGCCTACAAAAACTCAACGTACACAGCCTCTCCTGCTCAATCTGGCCAGAGCTCAACACCGAAATTGCGAACGCCCAGCGATTGCTCCTACACTAAAGGTGCCAGCCTGAAAGCTCTTGCTGGTCCTCATCTCCCACTGGTACCGAACCACAAACACTTGGGCTCTGAACTTGTTTAGCCTACTAAACTCCACGTACACAGCCTCCTGCTCAATCTGGCCAAGCTCAACACCGAAATTGCGAACGTCCAGCGATTGCTCCTACACTAAAGGTGCCAGCCTGAAAGCTCTTGCTGATCCTCATCTCCCACTAGTAACCTCTCAAGCGAACCACAAACACTTGGGCTCTCAACTTGTTTAGCCTACTAAAACTTCCAACGTACACAGCCTCTCTGCTCAATCTGGCCAGAGCTCAACACCGAAATTGCGAACGTCCAGCGATTGCTCCTACACTAAAGGTGCCAGCCCTGAAAGCTCTTGCTGGTCCTCATCTCCCACTGGTAACCTCTCAACGAACCACAAACACTTGGGCTCTCAACTTGTTTAGCCTACTAAAACTTCCAACGTACACAGCCTCTCCTGCTCAATCTGGCCAGAGCTCAACACCGAAATTGCGAACGTCCAGCGATCTAGGCCCCTAACCTCTCAACGAACCACAAACACTTGGCTCTGAACTTGTTAGCCTACTAAACTTCCAACATACACTCCCTCTCCTCCTCATTCTGGCAGCTCAACACCGAAATTGCGAACGTCCAGCGATTACTCCTACACTAAGGCCAGCCCTGAAGCTCTTGCTGGTCCTCATCTCCCACTAGTAACCTCTCAAACGAACTACAAACACTTGGGCTCTGAACTTGTTTAGCCTACTAAAACTTCCAACGTACACAGCCTCTCCTGCTCAATCTGGCCAGAGCTCAACACCGAAATTGCGAACGCCCAGCGATTGCTCCTACACTAAAGGTGCCAGCCCTGAAAGCTCTTGCTGGTCCTCATCTCCCACTGGTAACCTCTCAAACGAACCACAAACACTTGGGCTCTGAACTTGTTTAGCCTACTAAAACTTCCAACGTACACAGCCTCTCCTGCTCAATCTGGCCAGAGCTCAACACCGAAATTGCGAACGTCCAGCGATTGCTCCTACACTAAAGGTGCCAGCCCTGAAAGCTCTTGCTGGTCCTCATCTCCCACTGGTAACCTCTCAAGCGAACCACAAACACTTGGGCTCTGAACTTGTTTAGCCTACTAAAACTTCCAACGTACACAGCCTCTCCTGCTCAATCTGGCCAAAATTCAACACCGAAATTGCGAACGTCCAGCGATTGCTCCTACACTAAAGGTGCCAGCCCTGAAAGCTCTTGCTGGTCCTCATCTCCCACTGGTAACCTCTCAAAAGAACCACAAACACTTGGGCTCTGAACTTGTTTAGCCTACTAAAACTTCCAACGTACACAGCCTCTCCTGCTCAATCTGGCCAGAGCTCAACACCGAAATTGCGAACGTCCAGCGATTGCTCCTACACTAAAGGTGCCAGCCCTGAAAGCTCTTGCTGGTCCTCATCTCCCACTAGTAACCTCTCAAACGAACCACAAACACTTGGGCTCTGAACTTGTTTAGCCTACTAAAACTTCCAACGTACACAGCCTCTCCTGCTCAATCCGGCCAGAGCTCAACACCGAAATTGCGAACGTCCAGCGATTGCTCCTACACTAAAGGTGCCAGCCCTGAAAGCTCTTGCTGGTCCTCATCTCCCACTGGTAACCTCTCAAACGAACCACAAACACTTGGGCTCTGAACTTGTTTAGCCTACGAAAACTTCCAACGTACAGTCCCTCTCCTGCTCAATCTGGCCAGAGCTCAATACCGAAATTGCAAACGTCCAGCGATTGCTCCTACACTAAAGGTGCCAGCCCTGAAAGCTCTTGCTGGTCCTCATCTCCCACTGGTAACCTCTCAAACGAACCACAAACACTTGGGCTCTCAACTTGTTTAGCCTACTAAAACTTCCAACGTACACAGCCTCTCCTGCTCAATCTGGCCAGAGCTCAACACCGAAATTGCGAACGTCCAGCGATTGCTCCTACACTAAAGGTGCCAGCCCTGAAAGCTCTTGCTGGTCCTCATCTCCCACTGGTAACCTCTCAAACGAACCACAAACACTTGGGCTCTGAACTTGTTTAGCCTACTAAAACTTCCAACATACACTCCCTCTCCTCCTCATTCTGGCCAGAGCTCAACACCGAAATTGCGAACGTCCAGCGATTACTCCTACACTAAAGGTGCCAGCCCTGAAAGCTCTTGCTGGTCCTCATCTCCCACTAGTAACCTCTCAAACGAACTACAAACACTTGGGCTCTGAACTTGTTTAGCCTACTAAAACTTCCAACGTACACAGCCTCTCCTGCTCAATCTGGCCAGAGCTCAACACCGAAATTGCGAACGCCCAGCGATTGCTCCTACACTAAAGGTGCCAGCCCTGAAAGCTCTTGCTGGTCCTCATCTCCCACTGGTAACCTCTCAAACGAACCACAAACACTTGGGCTCTGAACTTGTTTAGCCTACTAAAACTTCCAACGTACACAGCCTCTCCTGCTCAATCTGGCCAGAGCTCAACACCGAAATTGCGAACGTCCAGCGATTGCTCCTACACTAAAGGTGCCAGCCCTGAAAGCTCTTGCTGGTCCTCATCTCCCACTGGTAACCTCTCAAGCGAACCACAAACACTTGGGCTCTGAACTTGTTTAGCCTACTAAAACTTCCAACGTACACAGCCTCTCCTGCTCAATCTGGCCAAATTCAACACCGAAATTGCGAACGTCCAGCGATTGCTCCTACACTAAAGGTGCCAGCCCTGAAAGCTCTTGCTGGTCCTCATCTCCCACTGGTAACCTCTCAAAAGAACCACAAACACTTGGGCTCTGAACTTGTTTAGCCTACTAAAACTTCCAACGTACACAGCCTCTCCTGCTCAATCTGGCCAGAGCTCAACACCGAAATTGCGAACGTCCAGCGATTGCTCCTACACTAAAGGTGCCAGCCCTGAAAGCTCTTGCTGGTCCTCATCTCCCACTAGTAACCTCTCAAACGAACCACAAACACTTGGGCTCTGAACTTGTTTAGCCTACTAAAACTTCCAACGTACACAGCCTCTCCTGCTCAATCCGGCCAGAGCTCAACACCGAAATTGCGAACGTCCAGCGATTGCTCCTACACTAAAGGTGCCAGCCCTGAAAGCTCTTGCTGGTCCTCATCTCCCACTGGTAACCTCTCAAACGAACCACAAACACTTGGGCTCTGAACTTGTTTAGCCTACGAAAACTTCCAACGTACAGTCCCTCTCCTGCTCAATCTGGCCAGAGCTCAATACCGAAATTGCAAACGTCCAGCGATTGCTCCTACACTAAAGGTGCCAGCCCTGAAAGCTCTTGCTGGTCCTCATCTCCCACTGGTAACCTCTCAAACGAACCACAAACACTTGGGCTCTGAACTTGTTTAGCCTACAAAAACTTCCAACGTACACAGCCTCTCCTGCTCAATCTTGCCAGAGCTCAACACCGAAATTGCGAACGCCCAGCGATTGCTCCTACACTAAAGGTGCCAGCCCTGAAAGCTCTTGCTGGTCCTCATCTCCCACTGGTAACCTCTCAAACGAACCACAAACACTTGGGCTCTGAACTTGTTTAGCCTACTAAAACTTCCAACGTACACAGCCTCTCCTGCTCAATCTGGCCAGAGCTCAACACCGAAATTGCGAACGTCCAGCGATTGCTCCTACACTAAAGGTGCCAGCCCTGAAAGCTCTTGCTGATCCTCATCTCCCACTAGTAACCTCTCAAGCGAACCACAAACACTTGGGCTCTCAACTTGTTTAGCCTACTAAAACTTCCAACGTACACAGCCTCTTCTGCTCAATCTGGCCAGAGCTCAACACCGAAATTGCGAACGTCCAGCGATTGCTCCTACACTAAAGGTGCCAGCCCTGAAAGCTCTTGCTGGTCCTCATCTCCCACTGGTAACCTCTCAAACGAACCACAAACACTTGGGCTCTGAACTTGTTTAGCCTACTAAAACTTCCAACGTACACAGCCTCTCCTGCTCAATCTGGCCAGAGCTCAACACCGAAATTGCGAACGTCCAGCGATTGCTCCTACACTAAAGGTGCCAGCCCTGAAAGCTCTTGCTGGTCCTCATCTCCCACTGGTAACCTCTCAAACGAACCACAAACACTTGGGCTCTGAACTTGTTTAGCCTACTAAAACTTCCAACATACACTCCCTCTCCTCCTCATTCTGGCCAGAGCTCAACACCGAAATTGCGAACGTCCAGCGATTACTCCTACACTAAAGGTGCCAGCCCTGAAAGCTCTTGCTGGTCCTCATCTCCCACTAGTAACCTCTCAAACGAACCACAAACACTTGGGCTCTGAACTTGTTTAGCCTACGAAAACTTCCAACGTACACAGCCTCTCCTGCTCAATCCGGCCAGAGCTCAACACCGAAATTGCGAACGTCCAGCGATTGCTCCTACACTAAAGGTGCCAGCCCTGAAAGCTCTTGCTGGTCCTCATCTCCCACTGGTAACCTCTCAAACGAACCACAAACACTTGGGCTCTCAACTTGTTTAGCCTACTAAAACTTCCAACGTACACTCCCTCTCCTGCTCAATCTGGCCAGAGCTCAACACCGAAATTGCGAACGTCCAGCGATTGCTCCTACACTAAAGGTGCCAGCCCTGAAAGCTCTTGCTGGTCCTCATCTCCCACTAGTAACCTCTCAAACGAACCACAAACACTTGGGCTCTGAACTTGTTTAGCCTACGAAAACTTCCAACGTACACTCCTCTCCTGCTCAATCTGGCCAGAGCTCAACACCGAAATTGCGAACGTCCAGCGATTGCTCCTACACTAAAGGTGCCAGCCCTGAAAGCTCTTGCTGGTCCTCATCTCCCACTGGTAACCTCTCAAACGAACCACAAACACTTGGGCTCTGAACTTGTTTAGCCTACTAAAACTTCCAACGTACACAGCCTCTCCTGCTCAATCTGGCCAAAATTCAACACCGAAATTGCGAACGTCCAGCGATTGCTCCTACACTAAAGGTGCCAGCCCTGAAAGCTCTTGCTGGTCCTCATCTCCCACTGGTAACCTCTCAAGCGAACCACAAACACTTGGGCTCTGAACTTGTTTAGCCTACTAAAACTTCCAACGTACACAGCCTCTCCTGCTCAATCTGGCCAAAATTCAACACCGAAATTGCGAACGTCCAGCGATTGCTCCTACACTAAAGGTGCCAGCCCTGAAAGCTCTTGCTGGTCCTCATCTCCCACTGGTAACCTCTCAAAAGAACCACAAACACTTGGGCTCTGAACTTGTTTAGCCTACTAAAACTTCCAACGTACACAGCCTCTCCTGCTCAATCTGGCCAGAGCTCAACACCGAAATTGCGAACGTCCAGCGATTGCTCCTACACTAAAGGTGCCAGCCCTGAAAGCTCTTGCTGGTCCTCATCTCCCACTGGTAACCTCTCAAACGAACCACAAACACTTGGGCTCTGAACTTGTTTAGCCTACGAAAACTTCCAACATACACAGCCTCTCCTGCTCAATCTGGCCAGAGCTCAACACCGGAATTGCGAACGTCCAGCGATTGCTCCTACACTAAAGGTGCCAGCCCTGAAAGCTCTTGCTGGTCCTCATCTCCCACTAGTAACCTCTCAAACGAACCACAAACACTTGGGCTCTGAACTTGTTTAGCCTACTAAAACTTCCAACGTACACAGCCTCTCCTGCTCAATCCGGCCAGAGCTCAACACCGAAATTGCGAACGCCCAGCGATTGCTCCTACACTAAAGGTGCCAGCCGTGAAAGCTCTTGCTGGTCCTCATCTCCCACTGGTAACCTCTCAAACGAACCACAAACACTTGGGCTCTGAACTTGTTTAGCCTACGAAAACTTCCAACGTACACTCCCTCTCCTGCTCAATCTGGCCAGAGCTCAACACCGAAATTGCGAACGTCCAGCGATTGCTCCTACACTAAAGGTGCCAGCCCTGAAAGCTCTTGCTGGTCCTCATCTCCCACTGGTAACCTCTCAAACGAACCACAAACACTTGGGCTCTCAACTTGTTTAGCCTACTAAAACTTCCAACGTACACAGCCTCTCCTGCTCAATCTGGCCAGAGCTCAACACCGAAATTGCGAACGTCCAGCGATTGCTCCTACACTAAAGGTGCCAGCCCTGAAAGCTCTTGCTGGTCCTCATCTCCCACTAGTAACCTCTCAAACGAACCACAAACACTTGGGCTCTGAACTTGTTTAGCCTACTAAAACTTCCAACGTACACAGCCTCTCCTGCTCAATCCGGCCAGAGCTCAACACCGAAATTGCGAACGTCCAGCGATTGCTCCTACACTAAAGGTGCCAGCCCTGAAAGCTCTTGCTGGTCCTCATCTCCCACTGGTAACCTCTCAAACGAACCACAAACACTTGGGCTCTGAACTTGTTTAGCCTACGAAAACTTCCAACGTACACTCCCTCTCCTGCTCAATCTGGCCAGAGCTCAATACCGAAATTGCAAACGTCCAGCGATTGCTCCTACACTAAAGGTGCCAGCCCTGAAAGCTCTTGCTGGTCCTCATCTCCCACTGGTAACCTCTCAAAACGAACCACAAACACTTGGGCTCTGAACTTGTTTAGCCTACAAAAACTTCCAACGTACACAGCCTCTCCTGCTCAATCTGGCCAGAGCTCAACACCGAAATTGCGAACGCCCAGCGATTGCTCCTACACTAAAGGTGCCAGCCCTGAAAGCTCTTGCTGGTCCTCATCTCCCACTGGTAACCTCTCAAACGAACCACAAACACTTGGGCTCTGAACTTGTTTAGCCTACTAAAACTTCCAACGTACACAGCCTCTCCTGCTCAATCTGGCCAGAGCTCAACACCGAAATTGCGAACGTCCAGCGATTGCTCCTACACTAAAGGTGCCAGCCCTGAAAGCTCTTGCTGATCCTCATCTCCCACTAGTAACCTCTCAAGCGAACCACAAACACTTGGGCTCTCAACTTGTTTAGCCTACTAAAACTTCCAACGTACACAGCCTCTTCTGCTCAATCTGGCCAGAGCTCAACACCGAAATTGCGAACGTCCAGCGATTGCTCCTACACTAAAGGTGCCAGCCCTGAAAGCTCTTGCTGGTCCTCATCTCCCACTGGTAACCTCTCAAACGAACCACAAACACTTGGGCTCTCAACTTGTTTAGCCTACTAAAACTTCCAACGTACACAGCCTCTCCTGCTCAATCTGGCCAGAGCTCAACACCGAAATTGCGAACGTCCAGCGATTGCTCCTACACTAAAGGTGCCAGCCCTGAAAGCTCTTGCTGGTCCTCATCTCCCACTGGTAACCTCTCAAACGAACCACAAACACTTGGGCTCTGAACTTGTTTAGCCTACTAAAACTTCCAACATACACTCCCTCTCCTCCTCATTCTGGCCAGAGCTCAACACCGAAATTGCGAACGTCCAGCGATTACTCCTACACTAAAGGTGCCAGCCCTGAAAGCTCTTGCTGGTCCTCATCTCCCACTAGTAACCTCTCAAACGAACTACAAACACTTGGGCTCTGAACTTGTTTAGCCTACTAAAACTTCCAACGTACACAGCCTCTCCTGCTCAATCTGGCCAGAGCTCAACACCGAAATTGCGAACGCCCAGCGATTGCTCCTACACTAAAGGTGCCAGCCCTGAAAGCTCTTGCTGGTCCTCATCTCCCACTGGTAACCTCTCAAACGAACCACAAACACTTGGGCTCTGAACTTGTTTAGCCTACTAAAACTTCCAACGTACACAGCCTCTCCTGCTCAATCCGGCCAGAGCTCAACACCGAAATTGCGAACGTCCAGCGATTGCTCCTACACTAAAGGTGCCAGCCCTGAAAGCTCTTGCTGGTCCTCATCTCCCACTGGTAACCTCTCAAGCGAACCACAAACACTTGGGCTCTGAACTTGTTTAGCCTACTAAAACTTCCAACGTACACAGCCTCTCCTGCTCAATCTGGCCAGAGCTCAACACCGAAATTGCGAACGTCCAGCGATTGCTCCTACACTAAAGGTGCCAGCCCTGAAAGCTCTTGCTGGTCCTCATCTCCCACTGGTAACCTCTCAAACGAACCACAAACACTTGGGCTCTGAACTTGTTTAGCCTACGAAAACTTCCAACGTACACAGCCTCTCCTGCTCAATCTGGCCAGAGCTCAACACCGAAATTGCGAACGTCCAGCGATTGCTCCTACACTAAAGGTGCCAGCCCTGAAAGCTCTTGCTGGTCCTCATCTCCCACTAGTAACCTCTCAAACGAACCACAAACACTTGGGCTCTGAACTTGTTTAGCCTACGAAAACTTCCAACGTACACAGCCTCTCCTGCTCAATCTGGCCAGAGCTCAACACCGAAATTGCGAACGCCCAGCGATTGCTCCTACACTAAAGGTGCCAGCCCTGAAAGCTCTTGCTGGTCCTCATCTCCCACTGGTAACCTCTCAAACGAACCACAAACACTTGGGCTCTGAACTTGTTTAGCCTACTAAAACTTCCAACGTACACTCCCTCTCCTGCTCAATCTGGCCAGAGCTCAACACCGAAATTGCGAACGTCCAGCGATTGCTCCTACACTAAAGGTGCCAGCCCTGAAAGCTCTTGCTGGTCCTCATCTCCCACTGGTAACCTCTCAAACGAACCACAAACACTTGGGCTCTGAACTTGTTTAGCCTACGAAAACTTCCAACGTACACAGCCTCTCCTGCTCAATCTGGCCAGAGCTCAACACCGAAATTGCGAACGTCCAGCGATTGCTCCTACACTAAAGGTGCCAGCCCTGAAAGCTCTTGCTGGTCCTCATCTCCCACTAGGTAACCTCTCAAGCGAACCACAAACACTTGGGCTCTGAACTTGTTTAGCCTACTAAAACTTCCAACGTACACAGCCTCTCCTGCTCAATCTGGCCAGAGCTCAACACCGAAATTGCGAACGTCCAGCGATTGCTCCTACACTAAAGGTGCCAGCCCTGAAAGCTCTTGCTGGTCCTCATCTCCCACTGGTAACCTCTCAAACGAACCACAAACACTTGGGCTCTGAACTTGTTTAGCCTACTAAAACTTCCAACGTACACAGCCTCTCCTGCTCAATCTGGCCAGAGCTCAACACCGAAATTGCGAACGTCCAGCGATTGCTCCTACACTAAAGGTGCCAGCCCTGAAAGCTCTTGCTGGTCCTCATCTCCCACTGGTAACCTCTCAAACGAACCACAAACACTTGGGCTCTGAACTTGTTTAGCCTACTAAAACTTCCAACGTACACTCCCTCTCCTGCTCAATCTGGCCCGAGCTCAACACCGAAATTGCGAACGTCCAGCGATTGCTCCTACACTAAAGGTGCCAGCCCTGAAAGCTCTTGCTGGTCCTCATCTCCCACTGGTAACCTCTCAAACGAACCACAAACACTTGGGCACTGAACTTGTTTAGCCTACGCAAACTTCCAACGTACACAGCCTCTCCTGCTCAATCCGGCCAGAGCTCAACACCGAAATTGCGAACGTCCAGCGATTGCTCCTACACTAAAGGTGCCAGCCCTGAAAGCTCTTGCTGGTCCTCATCTCCCACTGGTAACCTCTCAAACGAACCACAAACACTTGGGCTCTGAACTTGTTTAGCCTACTAAAACTTCCAACGTACACAGCCTCTCCTGCTCAATCTGGCCAGAGCTCAACACCGAAATTGAGAACGTCCGGCGATTGCTCCTACACTAAAGGTGCCAGCCCTGAAAGCTCTTGCTGCTCCTCATCTCCCACTGGTAACCTCTCAAACGAACCACAAACACTTGGGCTCTGAACTTGTTTAGCCTACTAAAACTTCCAACGTACACAGCCTCTCCTGCTCAATCTGGCCAGAGCTCAACACCGAAATTGCGAACGTCCGGCGATTGCTCCTACACTAAAGGTGCCAGCCCTGAAAGCTCTTGCTGGTCCTCATCTCCCACTGGTAACCTCTCAAACGAACCACAAACACTTGGGCTCTGAACTTGTTTAGCCTACGAAAACTTCCAACGTACACAGCCTCTCCTGCTCAATCTGGCCAGAGCTCAACACCGAAATTGCGAACGCCCAGCGATTGCTCCTACACTAAAGGTGCCAGCCCTGAAAGCTCTTGCTGCTCCTCATCTCCCACTGGTAACCTCTCAAACGAACCACAAACACTTGGGCTCTGAACTTGTTTAGCCTACTAAAACTTCCAACGTACACAGCCTCTCCTGCTCAATCCGGCCAGAGCTCAACACCGAAATTGCGAACGTCCAGCGATTGCTCCTACACTAAAGGTGCCAGCCCTGAAAGCTCTTGCTGGTCCTCATCTCCCACTGGTAACCTCTCAAGCGAACCACAAACACTTGGGCTCTGAACTTGTTTAGCCTACTAAAACTTCCAACGTACACAGCCTCTCCTGCTCAATCTGGCCAGAGCTCAACACCGAAATTGCGAACGTCCAGCGATTGCTCCTACACTAAAGGTGCCAGCCCTGAAAGCTCTTGCTGGTCCTCATCTCCCACTGGTAACCTCTCAAACGAACCACAAACACTTGGGCTCTGAACTTGTTTAGCCTACGAAAACTTCCAACGTACACAGCCTCTCCTGCTCAATCTGGCCAGAGCTCAACACCGAAATTGCGAACGTCCAGCGATTGCTCCTACACTAAAGGTGCCAGCCCTGAAAGCTCTTGCTGGTCCTCATCTCCCACTAGTAACCTCTCAAACGAACCACAAACACTTGGGCTCTGAACTTGTTTAGCCTACGAAAACTTCCAACGTACACAGCCTCTCCTGCTCAATCTGGCCAGAGCTCAACACCGAAATTGCGAACGCCCAGCGATTGCTCCTACACTAAAGGTGCCAGCCCTGAAAGCTCTTGCTGGTCCTCATCTCCCACTGGTAACCTCTCAAACGAACCACAAACACTTGGGCTCTGAACTTGTTTAGCCTACTAAAACTTCCAACGTACACTCCCTCTCCTGCTCAATCTGGCCAGAGCTCAACACCGAAATTGCGAACGTCCAGCGATTGCTCCTACACTAAAGGTGCCAGCCCTGAAAGCTCTTGCTGGTCCTCATCTCCCACTGGTAACCTCTCAAACGAACCACAAACACTTGGGCTCTGAACTTGTTTAGCCTACGAAAACTTCCAACGTACACAGCCTCTCCTGCTCAATCTGGCCAGAGCTCAACACCGACATTGCGAACGTCCAGCGATTGCTCCTACACTAAAGGTGCCAGCCCTGAAAGCTCTTGCTGGTCCTCATCGCCCACTGGTAACCTCTCAAACGAACCACAAACACTTGGGCTCTGAACTTGTTTAGCCTACTAAAACTTCCAACGTACACTCCCTCTCCTGCTCAATCTGGCCAGAGATCAACACCGAAATTGCGAACGTCCAGCGATTGCTCCTACACTAAAGGTGCCAGCCCTGAAAGCTCTTGCTGGTCCTCATCTCCCACTGGTAACCTCTCAAACGAACCACAAACACTTGGGCTCTGAACTTGTTTAGCCTACGCAAACTTCCAACGTACACAGCCTCTCCTGCTCAATCCGGCCAGAGCTCAACACCGAAATTGCGAACGTCCAGCGATTGCTCCTACACTAAAGGTGCCAGCCCTGAAAGCTCTTGCTGGTCCTCATCTCCCACTGGTAACCTCTCAAACGAACCACAAACACTTGGGCTCTGAACTTGTTTAGCCTACTAAAACTTCCAACGTACACAGCCTCTCCTGCTCAATCTGGCCAGAGCTCAACACCGAAATTGCGAACGTCCGGCGATTGCTCCTACACTAAAGGTGCCAGCCCTGAAAGCTCTTGCTGGTCCTCATCTCCCACTGGTAACCTCTCAAACGAACCACAAACACTTGGGCTCTGAACTTGTTTAGCCTACGAAAACTTCCAACGTACACAGCCTCTCCTGCTCAATCTGGCCAGAGCTCAAAACCGAAATTGCGAACATCCAGCGATTGCTCCTACACTAAAGGTGCCAGCCCTGAAAGCTCTTGCTGGTCCTCATCTCCCACTGGTAACCTCTCAAACGAACCACAAACACTTGGGCTCTGAACTTGTTTAGCCTACTAAAACTTCCAACGTACACAGCCTCTCCTGCTCAATCTGGCCAGAGCTCAACACCGAAATTGCGACCGTCCAGCGATTGCTCCTACACTAAAGGTGCCAGCCCTGAAAGCTCTTGCTGGTCCTCATCTCCCACTGGTAACCTCTCAAACGAACCACAAACACTTGGGCTCTGAACTTGTTTAGCCTACGAAAACTTCCAACGTACACAGCCTCTCCTGCTCAATCTGGCCAGAGCTCAACACCGAAATTGCGAACGTCCGGCGATTGCTCCTACACTAAAGGTGCCAGCCCTGAAAGCTCTTGCTGGTCCTCATCTCCCACTGGTAACCTCTCAAACGAACCACAAACACTTGGGCTCTGAACTTGTTTAGCCTACTAAAACTTCCAACGTACACAGCCTCTCCTGCTCAATCTGGCCAGAGCTCAACACCGAAATTGCGAACGTCCAGCGATTGCTCCTACACTAAAGGTGCCAGCCCTGAAAGCTCTTGCTGGTCCTCATCTCCCACTGGTAACCTCTCAAACGAACCACAAACACTTGGGCTCTCAACTTGTTTAGCCTACTAAAACTTCCAACGTACACAGCCTCTCCTGCTCAATCTGGCCAGAGCTCAACACCGAAATTGCGAACGTCCAGCGATTGCTCCTACACTAAAGGTGCCAGCCCTGAAAGCTCTTGCTGGTCCTCATCTCCCACTGGTAACCTCTCAAACGAACCACAAACACTTGGGCTCTGAACTTGTTTAGCCTACTAAAACTTCCAACGTACACAGCCTCTCCTGCTCAATCTGGCCAGAGCTCAACACCGAAATTGCGAACGTCCAGCGATTGCTCCTACACTAAAGGTGCCAGCCCTGAAAGCTCTTGCTGGTCCTCATCTCCCACTAGTAACCTCTCAAGCGAACCACAAACACTTGGGCTCTGAACTTGTTTAGCCTACTAAAACTTCCAACGTACACAGCCTCTCCTGCTCAATCTGGCCAGAGCTCAACACCGAAATTGCGAACGTCCAGCGATTGCTCCTACACTAAAGGTGCCAGCCCTGAAAGCTCTTGCTGGTCCTCATCTCCCACTGGTAACCTCTCAAACGAACCACAAACACTTGGGCTCTCAACTTGTTTAGCCTACTAAAACTTCCAACGTACACTCCCTCTCCTGCTCATTCTGGCCAAAATTCAACACCGGAATTGCGAACGTCCAGCGATTGCTCCTACACTAAAGGTGCCAGCCCTGAAAGCTCTTGCTGGTCCTCATCTCCCACTAGTAACCTCTCAAGCGAACCACAAACACTTGGGCTCTGAACTTGTTTAGCCTACTAAAACTTCCAACGTACACAGCCTCTCCTGCTCAATCTGGCCAGAGCTCAACACCGAAATTGCGAACGTCCAGCGATTGCTCCTACACTAAAGGTGCCAGCCCTGAAAGCTCTTGCTGGTCCTCATCTCCCACTGGTAACCTCTCAAACGAACCACAAACACTTGGGCTCTGAACTTGTTTAGCCTACGAAAACTTCCAACGTACACTCCCTCTCCTGCTCAATCTGGCCAGAGCTCAACACTGAAATTGCGAACGTCCAGCGATTGCTCCTACACTAAAGGTGCCAGCCCTGAAAGCTCTTGCTGGTCCTCATCTCCCACTGGTAACCTCTCAAACGAACGACAAACACTTGGGCTCTGAACTTGTTTAGCCTACGAAAACTTCCAACGTACACAGCCTCTCCTGCTCAATCCGGCCAGAGCTCAACACCGAAATTGCGAACGTCCAGCGATTGCTCCTACACTAAAGGTGCCAGCCCTGAAAGCTCTTGCTGGTCCTCATCTCCCACTGGTAACCTCTCAAACGAACCACAAACACTTGGGCTCTGAACTTGTTTAGCCTACTAAAACTTCCAACGTACACAGCCTCTCCTGCTCAATCTGGCCAGAGCTCAACACCGAAATTGTGAACGTCCGGCGATTGCTCCTACACTAAAGGTGCCAGCCCTGAAAGCTCTTGCTGGTCCTCATCTCCCACTGGTAACCTCTCAAGCGAACCACAAACACTTGGGCTCTGAACTTGTTTAGCCTACTAAAACTTCCAACGTACACAGCCTCTCCTGCTCAATCTGGCCAGAGCTCAACACCGAAATTGCGAACGTCCAGCGATTGCTCCTACACTAAAGGTGCCAGCCCTGAAAGCTCTTGCTGGTCCTCATCTCCCACTGGTAACCTCTCAAACGAACCACAAACACTTGGGCTCTGAACTTGTTTAGCCTACTAAAACTTCCAACGTACACAGCCTCTCCTGCTCAATCTGGCCAGAGCTCAACACCGGAATTGCGAACGTCCAGCGATTGCTCCTACACTAAAGGTGCCAGCCCTGAAAGCTCTTGCTGGTCCTCATCTCCCACTAGTAACCTCTCAAACGAACCACAAACACTTGGGCTCTGAACTTGTTTAGCCTACTAAAACTTCCAACGTACACAGCCTCTCCTGCTCAATCTGGCCAGAGCTCAACACCGAAATTGCGAACGTCCAGCGATTGCTCCTACACTAAAGGTGCCAGCCCTGAAAGCTCTTGCTGGTCCTCATCTCCCACTAGTAACCTCTCAAGCGAACCACAAACACTTGGGCTCTGAACTTGTTTAGCCTACTAAAACTTCCAACGTACACAGCCTCTCCTGCTCAATCTGGCCAGAGCTCAACACCGAAATTGCGAACGTCCAGCGATTGCTCCTACACTAAAGGTGCCAGCCCTGAAAGCTCTTGCTGGTCCTCATCTCCCACTGGTAACCTCTCAAACGAACCACAAACACTTGGGCTCTGAACTTGTTTAGCCTACTAAAACTTCCAACGTACACAGCCTCTCCTGCTCAATCTGGCCAGAGCTCAACACCGAAATTGCGAACGTCCAGCGATTGCTCCTACACTAAAGGTGCCAGCCCTGAAAGCTCTTGCTGGTCCTCATCTCCCACTGGTAACCTCTCAAACGAACCACAAACACTTGGGCTCTGAACTTGTTTAGCCTACGAAAACTTCCAACGTACACTCCCTCTCCTGCTCAATCTGGCCAGAGCTCAACACCGAAATTGCGAACGTCCAGCAATTGCTCCTACACTAAAGGTGCCAGCCCTGAAAGCTCTTGCTGGTCCTCATCTCCCACTGGTAACCTCTCAAACGAACCACAAACACTTGGGCTCTGAACTTGTTTAGCCTACTAAAACTTCCAACGTACACAGCCTCTCCTGCTCAATCTGGCCAGAGCTCAACACCGAAATTGCGAACGTCCAGCGATTGCTCCTACACTAAAGGTGCCAGCCCTGAAAGCTCTTGCTGGTCCTCATCTCCCACTGGTAACCTCTCAAACGAACCACAAACACTTGGGCTCTGAACTTGTTTAGCCTACTAAAACTTCCAACGTACACAGCCTCTCCTGCTCAATCTGGCCAGAGCTCAACACCGAAATTGCGAACATCCAGCAATTGCACCTACACTAAAGGTGCCAGCCCTGAAAGCTCTTGCTGGTCCTCATCTCCCACTGGTAACCTCTCAAACGAACCACAAACACTTGGGCTCTGAACTTGTTTAGCCTACTAAAACTTCCAACGTACACAGCCTCTCCTGCTCAATCTGGCCAGAGCTCAACACCGAAATTGCGAACGTCCGGCGATTGCTCCTACACTAAAGGTGCCAGCCCTGAAAGCTCTTGCTGGTCCTCATCTCCCACTGGTAACCTCTCAAACGAACCACAAACACTTGGGCTCTGAACTTGTTTAGCCTACGAAAACTTCCAACGTACACAGCCTCTCCTGCTCAATCTGGCCAGAGCTCAAAACCGAAATTGCGAACATCCAGCGATTGCTCCTACACTAAAGGTGCCAGCCCTGAAAGCTCTTGCTGGTCCTCATCTCCCACTGGTAACCTCTCAAACGAACCACAAACACTTGGGCTCTGAACTTGTTTAGCCTACTAAAACTTCCAACGTACACAGCCTCTCCTGCTCAATCTGGCCAGAGCTCAACACCGAAATTGCGAACATCCAGCGATTGCTCCTACACTAAAGGTGCCAGCCCTGAAAGCTCTTGCTGGTCCTCATCTCCCACTGGTAACCTCTCAAACGAACCACAAACACTTGGGCTCTGAACTTGTTTAGCCTACTAAAACTTCCAACGTACACAGCCTCACCTGCTCAATCTGGCCAGAGCTCAACACCGAAATTGCGAACGTCCAGCGATTGCTCCTACACTAAAGGTGCCAGCCCTGAAAGCTCTTGCTGGTCCTCATCTCCCACTGGTAACCTCTCAAACGAACCACAAACACTTGGGCTCTGAACTTGTTTAGCCTACTAAAACTTCCAACGTACACAGCCTCTCCTGCTCAATCTGGCCAGAGCTCAACACCGAAATTGCGAACATCCAGCGATTGCTCCTACACTAAAGGTGCCAGCCCTGAAAGCTCTTGCTGGTCCTCATCTCCCACTGGTAACCTCTCAAACGAACCACAAACACTTGGGCTCTGAACTTGTTTAGCCTACTAAAACTTCCAACGTACACAGCCTCTCCTGCTCAATCTGGCCAGAGCTCAACACCGAAATTGCGAACGTCCAGCGATTGCTCCTACACTAAAGGTGCCAGCCCTGAAAGCTCTTGCTGGTCCTCATCTCCCACTGGTAACCTCTCAAACGAACCACAAACACTTGGGCTCTGAACTTGTTTAGCCTACTAAAACTTCCAACGTACACAGCCTCTCCTGCTCAATCTGGCCAGAGCTCAACACCGAAATTGTGAACGTCCGGCGATTGCTCCTACACTAAAGGTGCCAGCCCTGAAAGCTCTTGCTGGTCCTCATCTCCCACTGGTAACCTCTCAAACGAACCACAAACACTTGGGCTCTGAACTTGTTTAGCCTACGAAAACTTCCAACGTACACAGCCTCTCCTGCTCAATCTGGCCAGAGCTCAACACCGAAATTGCGAACGTCCGGCGATTGCTCCTACACTAAAGGTGCCAGCCCTGAAAGCTCTTGCTGGTCCTCATCTCCCACTGGTAACCTCTCAAGCGAACCACAAACACTTGGGCTCTGAACTTGTTTAGCCTACTAAAACTTCCAACGTACACAGCCTCTCCTGCTCAATCTGGCCAGAGCTCAACACCGAAATTGCGAACGTCCAGCGATTGCTCCTACACTAAAGGTGCCAGCCCTGAAAGCTCTTGCTGGTCCTCATCTCCCACTGGTAACCTCTCAAACGAACCACAAACACTTGGGCTCTGAACTTGTTTAGCCTACTAAAACTTCCAACGTACACAGCCTCTCCTGCTCAATCTGGCCAGAGCTCAACACCGAAATTGCGAACGTCCGGCGATTGCTCCTACACTAAAGGTGCCAGCCCTGAAAGCTCTTGCTGGTCCTCATCTCCCACTGGTAACCTCTCAAACGAACCACAAACACTTGGGCTCTGAACTTGTTTAGCCTACTAAAACTTCCAACGTACACAGCCTCTCCTGCTCAATCTGGCCAGAGCTCAACACCGAAATTGCGAACGTCCAGCGATTGCTCCTACACTAAAGGTGCCAGCCCTGAAAGCTCTTGCTGGTCCTCATCTCCCACTGGTAACCTCTCAAACGAACCACAAACACTTGGGCTCTCAACTTGTTTAGCCTACTAAAACTTCCAACGTACACAGCCTCTCCTGCTCAATCTGGCCAGAGCTCAACACCGAAATTGCGAACGTCCAGCGATTGCTCCTACACTAAAGGTGCCAGCCCTGAAAGCTCTTGCTGGTCCTCATCTCCCACTGGTAACCTCTCAAACGAACCACAAACACTTGGGCTCTCAACTTGTTTAGCCTACTAAAACTTCCAACGTACACAGCCTCTCCTGCTCAATCTGGCCAGAGCTCAACACCGAAATTGCGAACGTCCAGCGATTGCTCCTACACTAAAGGTGCCAGCCCTGAAAGCTCTTGCTGGTCCTCATCTCCCACTGGTAACCTCTCAAACGAACCACAAACACTTGGGCTCTGAACTTGTTTAGCCTACTAAAACTTCCAACGTACACAGCCTCTCCTGCTCAATCTGGCCAGAGCTCAACACCGAAATTGCGACCGTCCAGCGATTGCTCCTACACTAAAGGTGCCAGCCCTGAAAGCTCTTGCTGGTCCTCATCTCCCACTGGTAACCTCTCAAACGAACCACAAACACTTGGGCTCTGAACTTGTTTAGCCTACTAAAACTTCCAACGTACACAGCCTCTCCTGCTCAATCTGGCCAGAGCTCAACACCGAAATTGTGAACGTCCGGCGATTGCTCCTACACTAAAGGTGCCAGCCCTGAAAGCTCTTGCTGGTCCTCATCTCCCACTGGTAACCTCTCAAACGAACCACAAACACTTGGGCTCTGAACTTGTTTAGCCTACTAAAACTTCCAACGTACACAGCCTCTCCTGCTCAATCTGGCCAGAGCTCAACACCGAAATTGCGAACGTCCAGCGATTGCTCCTACACTAAAGGTGCCAGCCCTGAAAGCTCTTGCTGGTCCTCATCTCCCACTGGTAACCTCTCAAGCGAACCACAAACACTTGGGCTCTGAACTTGTTTAGCCTACTAAAACTTCCAACGTACACAGCCTCTCCTGCTCAATCTGGCCAGAGCTCAACACCGAAATTGCGAACGTCCAGCGATTGCTCCTACACTAAAGGTGCCAGCCCTGAAAGCTCTTGCTGGTCCTCATCTCCCACTGGTAACCTCTCAAACGAACCACAAACACTTGGGCTCTGAACTTGTTTAGCCTACTAAAACTTCCAACGTACACAGCCTCTCCTGCTCAATCTGGCCAGAGCTCAACACCGAAATTGCGAACGTCCAGCGATTGCTCCTACACTAAAGGTGCCAGCCCTGAAAGCTCTTGCTGGTCCTCATCTCCCACTGGTAACCTCTCAAACGAACCACAAACACTTGGGCTCTGAACTTGTTTAGCCTACTAAAACTTCCAACGTACACAGCCTCTCCTGCTCAATCTGGCCAGAGCTCAACACCGAAATTGCGAACGTCCAGCGATTGCTCCTACACTAAAGGTGCCAGCCCTGAAAGCTCTTGCTGGTCCTCATCTCCCACTGGTAACCTCTCAAACGAACCACAAACACTTGGGCTCTCAACTTGTTTAGCCTACTAAAACTTCCAACGTACACAGCCTCTCCTGCTCAATCTGGCCAGAGCTCAACACCGAAATTGTGAACGTCCGGCGATTGCTCCTACACTAAAGGTGCCAGCCCTGAAAGCTCTTGCTGGTCCTCATCTCCCACTGGTAACCTCTCAAACGAACCACAAACACTTGGGCTCTGAACTTGTTTAGCCTACGAAAACTTCCAACGTACACAGCCTCTCCTGCTCAATCTGGCCAGAGCTCAACACCGAAATTGCGAACGTCCGGCGATTGCTCCTACACTAAAGGTGCCAGACCTGAAAGCTCTTGCTGGTCCTCATCTCCCACTGGTAACCTCTCAAGCGAACCACAAACACTTGGGCTCTCAACTTGTTTAGCCTACTAAAACTTCCAACGTACACAGCCTCTCCTGCTCAATCTGGCCAGAGCTCAACACCGAAATTGCGAACGTCCAGCGATTGCTCCTACACTAAAGGTGCCAGCCCTGAAAGCTCTTGCTGGTCCTCATCTCCCACTGGTAACCTCTCAAACGAACCACAAACACTTGGGCTCTCAACTTGTTTAGCCTACTAAAACTTCCAACGTACACAGCCTCTCCTGCTCAATCTGGCCAGAGCTCAACACCGAAATTGCGAACGTCCAGCGATTGCTCCTACACTAAAGGTGCCAGCCCTGAAAGCTCTTGCTGGTCCTCATCTCCCACTGGTAACCTCTCAAACGAACCACAAACACTTGGGCTCTGAACTTGTTTAGCCTACGAAAACTTCCAACGTACACAGCCTCTCCTGCTCAATCTGGCCAGAGCTCAACACCGACATTGCGAACGTCCAGCGATTGCTCCTACACTAAAGGTGCCAGCCCTGAAAGCTCTTGCTGGTCCTCATCTCCCACTGGTAACCTCTCAAACGAACCACAAACACTTGGGCTCTCAACTTGTTTAGCCTACTAAAACTTCCAACGTACACAGCCTCTCCTGCTCAATCTGGCCAGAGCTCAACACCGAAATTGCGAACGTCCAGCGATTGCTCCTACACTAAAGGTGCCAGCCCTGAAAGCTCTTGCTGGTCCTCATCTCCCACTGGTAACCTCTCAAACGAACCACAAACACTTGGGCTCTGAACTTGTTTAGCCTACTAAAACTTCCAACGTACACTCCCTCTCCTGCTCAATCTGGCCAGAGCTCAACACCGAAATTGCGAACGTCCAGCGATTGCTCCTACACTAAAGGTGCCAGCCCTGAAAGCTCTTGCTGGTCCTCATCTCCCACTGGTAACCTCTCAAACGAACCACAAACACTTGGGCTCTGAACTTGTTTAGCCTACTAAAACTTCCAACGTACACAGCCTCTCCTGCTCAATCTGGCCAGAGCTCAACACCGAAATTGTGAACGTCCGGCGATTGCTCCTACACTAAAGGTGCCAGCCCTGAAAGCTCTTGCTGGTCCTCATCTCCCACTGGTAACCTCTCAAACGAACCACAAACACTTGGGCTCTGAACTTGTTTAGCCTACTAAAACTTCCAACGTACACAGCCTCTCCTGCTCAATCTGGCCAGAGCTCAACACCGAAATTGCGAACGTCCGGCGATTGCTCCTACACTAAAGGTGCCAGCCCTGAAGCTCTTGCTGGTCCTCATCTCCCACTGGTAACCTCTCAAGCGAACCACAAACACTTGGGCTCTGAACTTGTTTAGCCTACTAAAACTTCCAACGTACACAGCCTCTCCTGCTCAATCTGGCCAGAGCTCAACACCGAAATTGCGAACGTCCAGCGATTGCTCCTACACTAAAGGTGCCAGCCCTGAAAGCTCTTGCTGGTCCTCATCTCCCACTGGTAACCTCTCAAACGAACCACAAACACTTGGGCTCTGAACTTGTTTAGCCTACTAAAACTTCCAACGTACACAGCCTCTCCTGCTCAATCTGGCCGGAGCTCAACACCGAAATTGCGAACGTCCGGCGATTGCTCCTACACTAAAGGTGCCAGCCCTGAAAGCTCTTGCTGGTCCTCATCTCCCACTGGTAACCTCTCAAATGAACCACAAACACTTGGGCTCTGAACTTGTTTAGCCTACTAAAACTTCCAACGTACACAGCCTCTCCTGCTCAATCTGGCCAGAGCTCAACACCGAAATTGCGAACGTCCGGCGATTGCTCCTACACTAAAGGTGCCAGCCCTGAAAGCTCTTGCTGGTCCTCATCTCCCACTGGTAACCTCTCAAACGAACCACAAACACTTGGGCTCTGAACTTGTTTAGCCTACGAAAACTTCCAACGTACACAGCCTCTCCTGCTCAATCTGGCCAGAGCTCAAAACCGAAATTGCGAACATCCAGCGATTGCTCCTACACTAAAGGTGCCAGCCCTGAAAGCTCTTGCTGGTCCTCATCTCCCACTGGTAACCTCTCAAACGAACCACAAACACTTGGGCTCTGAACTTGTTTAGCCTACTAAAACTTCCAACGTACACAGCCTCTCCTGCTCAATCTGGCCAGAGCTCAAAACCGAAATTGCGAACATCCAGTGATTGCTCCTACACTAAAGGTGCCAGCCCTGAAAGCTCTTGCTGGTCCTCATCTCCCACTGGTAACCTCTCAAACGAACCACAAACACTTGGGCTCTGAACTTGTTTAGCCTACTAAAACTTCCAACGTACACAGCCTCTCCTGCTCAATCTGGCCAGAGCTCAACACCGAAATTGCGAACGTCCAGCGATTGCTCCTACACTAAAGGTGCCAGCCCTGAAAGCTCTTGCTGGTCCTCATCTCCCACTGGTAACCTCTCAAACGAACCACAAACACTTGGGCTCTGAACTTGTTTAGCCTACGAAAACTTCCAACGTATACAGCCTCTCCTGCTCAATCTGGCCAGAGCTCAAAACCGAAATTGCGAACATCCAGCGATTGCTCCTACACTAA
The DNA here is from genome assembly GCF_030936135.1 of Gavia stellata. Lineage (NCBI taxonomy): Eukaryota > Metazoa > Chordata > Aves > Gaviiformes > Gaviidae > Gavia > Gavia stellata. The sequence goes on from NW_026776492.1 coordinate 138,155, forward strand.
AGGTGCCAGCCCTGAAAGCTCTTGCTGGTCCTCATCTCCCACTGGTAACCTCTCAAACGAACCACAAACACTTGGGCTCTCAACTTGTTTAGCCTACGAAAACTTCCAACGTACACAGCCTCTCCTGCTCAATCTGGCCAGAGCTCAACACCGAAATTGCGAACGTCCAGCGATTGCTCCTACACTAAAGGTGCCAGCCCTGAAAGCTCTTGCTGGTCCTCATCTCCCACTGGTAACCTCTCAAACGAACCACAAACACTTGGGCTCTGAACTTGTTTAGCCTACTAAAACTTCCAACGTACACAGCCTCTCCTGCTCAATCTGGCCAGAGCTCAACACCGAAATTGCGAACGTCCAGCGATTGCTCCTACACTAAAGGTGCCAGCCCTGAAAGCTCTTGCTGGTCCTCATCTCCCACTGGTAACCTCTCAAACGAACCACAAACACTTGGGCTCTGAACTTGTTTAGCCTACTAAAACTTCCAACGTACACAGCCTCTCCTGCTCAATCTGGCCAGAGCTCAACACCGAAATTGTGAACGTCCGGCGATTGCTCCTACACTAAAGGTGCCAGCCCTGAAAGCTCTTGCTGGTCCTCATCTCCCACTGGTAACCTCTCAAACGAACCACAAACACTTGGGCTCTGAACTTGTTTAGCCTACGAAAACTTCCAGCGTACACTCCCTCTCCTGCTCAATCTGGCCAGAGCTCAACACCGAAATTGCGAACGTCCAGCAATTGCTCCTACACTAAAGGTGCCAGCCCTGAAAGCTCTTGCTGGTCCTCATCTCCCACTGGTAACCTCTCAAACGAACCACAAACACTTGGGCTCTGAACTTGTTTAGCCTACTAAAACTTCCAACGTACACAGCCTCTCCTGCTCAATCTGGCCAGAGCTCAACACCGACATTGCGAACGTCCAGCGATTGCTCCTACACTAAAGGTGCCAGCCCTGAAAGCTCTTGCTGGTCCTCATCTCCCACTGGTAACCTCTCAAGCGAACCACAAACACTTGGGCTCTGAACTTGTTTAGCCTACTAAAACTTCCAACGTACACAGCCTCTCCTGCTCAATCTGGCCAGAGCTCAACACCGAAATTGTGAACGTCCGGCGATTGCTCCTACACTAAAGGTGCCAGCCCTGAAAGCTCTTGCTGGTCCTCATCTCCCACTGGTAACCTCTCAAACGAACCACAAACACTTGGGCTCTGAACTTGTTTAGCCTACTAAAACTTCCAACGTACACAGCCTCTCCTGCTCAATCTGGCCAGAGCTCAACACCGAAATTGCGAACGTCCGGCGATTGCTCCTACACTAAAGGTGCCAGCCCTGAAAGCTCTTGCTGGTCCTCATCTCCCACTGGTAACCTCTCAAACGAACCACAAACACTTGGGCTCTCAACTTGTTTAGCCTACGAAAACTTCCAACGTACACAGCCTCTCCTGCTCAATCTGGCCAGAGCTCAAAACCGAAATTGCGAACATCCAGCGATTGCTCCTACACTAAAGGTGCCAGCCCTGAAAGCTCTTGCTGGTCCTCATCTCCCACTGGTAACCTCTCAAACGAACCACAAACACTTGGGCTCTGAACTTGTTTAGCCTACTAAAACTTCCAACGTACACAGCCTCTCCTGCTCAATCTGGCCAGAGCTCAACACCGAAATTGTGAACGTCCGGCGATTGCTCCTACACTAAAGGTGCCAGCCCTGAAAGCTCTTGCTGGTCCTCATCTCCCACTGGTAACCTCTCAAACGAACCACAAACACTTGGGCTCTGAACTTGTTTAGCCTACTAAAACTTCCAACGTACACAGCCTCTCCTGCTCAATCTGGCCAGAGCTCAACACCGAAATTGTGAACGTCCGGCGATTGCTCCTACACTAAAGGTGCCAGCCCTGAAAGCTCTTGCTGGTCCTCATCTCCCACTGGTAACCTCTCAAACGAACCACAAACACTTGGGCTCTGAACTTGTTTAGCCTACGAAAACTTCCAGCGTACACTCCCTCTCCTGCTCAATCTGGCCAGAGCTCAACACCGAAATTGCGAACGTCCAGCAATTGCTCCTACACTAAAGGTGCCAGCCCTGAAAGCTCTTGCTGGTCCTCATCTCCCACTGGTAACCTCTCAAACGAACCACAAACACTTGGGCTCTGACTTGTTTAGCCTACTAAAACTTCCAACGTACACAGCCTCTCCTGCTCAATCTGGCCAGAGCTCAACACCGACATTGCGAACGTCCAGCGATTGCTCCTACACTAAAGGTGCCAGCCCTGAAAGCTCTTGCTGGTCCTCATCTCCCACTGGTAACCTCTCAAGCGAACCACAAACACTTGGGCTCTGAACTTGTTTAGCCTACTAAAACTTCCAACGTACACAGCCTCTCCTGCTCAATCTGGCCAGAGCTCAACACCGAAATTGCGAACGTCCAGCGATTGCTCCTACACTAAAGGTGCCAGCCCTGAAAGCTCTTGCTGGTCCTCATCTCCCACTGGTAACCTCTCAAACGAACCACAAACACTTGGGCTCTGAACTTGTTTAGCCTACTAAAACTTCCAACGTACACAGCCTCTCCTGCTCAATCTGGCCAGAGCTCAACACCGACATTGCGAACGTCCAGCGATTGCTCCTACACTAAAGGTGCCAGCCCTGAAAGCTCTTGCTGGTCCTCATCTCCCACTGGTAACCTCTCAAACGAACCACAAACACTTGGGCTCTGAACTTGTTTAGCCTACGAAAACTTACAGCGTACACTCCCTCTCCTGCTCAATCTGGCCAGAGCTCAACACCGAAATTGCGAACGTCCAGCGATTGCTCCTACACTAAAGGTGCCAGCCCTGAAAGCTCTTGCTGGTCCTCATCTCCCACTGGTAACCTCTCAAACGAACCACAAACACTTGGGCTCTGAACTTGTTTAGCCTACTAAAACTTCCAACGTACACAGCCTCTCCTGCTCAATCTGGCCAGAGCTCAACACCGAAATTGTGAACGTCCGGCGATTGCTCCTACACTAAAGGTGCCAGCCCTGAAAGCTCTTGCTGCTCCTCATCTCCCACTGGTAACCTCTCAAACGAACCACAAACACTTGGGCTCTGAACTTGTTTAGCCTACTAAAACTTCCAACGTACACAGCCTCTCCTGCTCAATCTGGCCAGAGCTCAACACCGAAATTGCGAACGTCCGGCGATTGCTCCTACACTAAAGGTGCCAGCCCCGAAAGCTCTTGCTGGTCCTCATCTCCCACTGGTAACCTCTCAAACGAACCACAAACACTTGGGCTCTCAACTTGTTTAGCCTACGAAAACTTCCAACGTACACAGCCTCTCCTGCTCAATGTGGCCAGAGCTCAAACCCGAAATTGCGAACATCCAGCGATTGCTCCTACACTAAAGGTGCCAGCCCTGAAAGCTCTTGCTGGTCCTCATCTCCCACTGGTAACCTCTCAAACGAACCACAAACACTTGGGCTCTGAACTTGTTTAGCCTACTAAAACTTCCAACGTACACAGCCTCTCCTGCTCAATCTGGCCAGAGCTCAACACCGAAATTGCGAACATCCAGCGATTGCTCCTACACTAAAGGTGCCAGCCCTGAAAGCTCTTGCTGGTCCTCATCTCCCACTGGTAACCTCTCAAACGAACCACAAACACTTGGGCTCTGAACTTGTTTAGCCTACTAAAACTTCCAACGTACACAGCCTCTCCTGCTCAATCTGGCCAGAGCTCAACACCGACATTGCGAACGTCCAGCGATTGCTCCTACACTAAAGGTGCCAGCCCTGAAAGCTCTTGCTGGTCCTCATCTCCCACTGGTAACCTCTCAAACGAACCACAAACACTTGGGCTCTGAACTTGTTTAGCCTACTAAAACTTCCAACGTACACAGCCTCTCCTGCTCAATCTGGCCAGAGCTCAACACCGAAATTGTGAACGTCCGGCGATTGCTCCTACACTAAAGGTGCCAGCCCTGAAAGCTCTTGCTGGTCCTCATCTCCCACTGGTAACCTCTCAAACGAACCACAAACACTTGGGCTCTGAACTTGTTTAGCCTACTAAAACTTCCAACGTACACAGCCTCTCCTGCTCAATCTGGCCAGAGCTCAACACCGAAATTGCGAACGTCCGGCGATTGCTCCTACACTAAAGGTGCCAGCCCTGAAAGCTCTTGCTGGTCCTCATCTCCCACTGGTAACCTCTCAAGCGAACCACAAACACTTGGGCTCTGAACTTGTTTAGCCTACTAAAACTTCCAACGTACACTCCCTCTCCTGCTCAATCTGGCCAGAGCTCAACACCGAAATTGCGAACGTCCGGCGATTGCTCCTACACTAAAGGTGCCAGCCCTGAAAGCTCTTGCTGGTCCTCATCTCCCACTGGTAACCTCTCAAACGAACCACAAACCCTTGGGCTCTGAACTTGTTTAGCCTACTAAAACTTCCAACGTACACAGCCTCTCCTGCTCAATCTGGCCAGAGCTCAACACCGAAATTGCGAACGTCCGGCGATTGCTCCTACACTAAAGGTGCCAGCCCTGAAAGCTCTTGCTGGTCCTCATCTCCCACTGGTAACCTCTCAAACGAACCACAAACACTTGGGCTCTGAACTTGTTTAGCCTACTAAAACTTCCAACGTACACAGCCTCTCCTGCTCAATCTGGCCAGAGCTCAACACCGACATTGCGAACGTCCAGCGATTGCTCCTACACTAAAGGTGCCAGCCCTGAAAGCTCTTGCTGGTCCTCATCTCCCACTGGTAACCTCTCAAACGAACCACAAACACTTGGGCTCTGAACTTGTTTAGCCTACTAAAACTTCCAACGTACACAGCCTCTCCTGCTCAATCTGGCCAGAGCTCAACACCGAAATTGCGAACGTCCAGCGATTGCTCCTACACTAAAGGTGCCAGCCCTGAAAGCTCTTGCTGGTCCTCATCTCCCACTGGTAACCTCTCAAACGAACAACAAACACTTGGGCTCTGAACTTGTTTAGCCTACTAAAACTTCCAGCGTACACTCCCTCTCCTGCTCAATCTGGCCAGAGCTCAACACCGAAATTGCGAACGTCCAGCGATTGCTCCTACACTAAAGGTGCCAGCCCTGAAAGCTCTTGCTGGTCCTCATCTCCCACTGGTAACCTCTCAAACGAACCACAAACACTTGGGCTCTGAACTTGTTTAGCCTACGAAAACTTCCAACGTACACAGCCTCTCCTGCTCAATCTGGCCAGAGCTCAACACCGAAATTGCGAACGTCCAGCGATTGCTCCTACACTAAAGGTGCCAGCCCTGAAAGCTCTTGCTGGTCCTCATCTCCCACTGGTAACCTCTCAAACGAACCACAAACACTTGGGCTCTGAACTTGTTTAGCCTACGAAAACTTCCAACGTACACTCCCTCTCCTGCTCAATCTGGCCAGAGCTCAACACCGAAATTGCGAACGTCCAGCAATTGCTCCTACACTAAAGGTGCCAGCCCTGAAAGCTCTTGCTGGTCCTCATCTCCCACTGGTAACCTCTCAAACGAACCACAAACACTTGGGCTCTGAACTTGTTTAGCCTACTAAAACTTCCAACGTACACAGCCTCTCCTGCTCAATCTGGCCAGAGCTCAACACCGAAATTGCGAACGTCCAGCGATTGCTCCTACACTAAAGGTGCCAGCCCTGAAAGCTCTTGCTGGTCCTCATCTCCCACTGGTAACCTCTCAAACGAACCACAAACACTTGGGCTCTGAACTTGTTTAGCCTACTAAAACTTCCAACGTACACAGCCTCTCCTGCTCAATCTGGCCAGAGCTCAACACCGAAATTGTGAACGTCCAGCGATTGCTCCTACACTAAAGGTGCCAGCCCTGAAAGCTCTTGCTGCTCCTCATCTCCCACTGGTAACCTCTCAAAAGAACCACAAACACTTGGGCTCTGAACTTGTTTAGCCTACGAAAACTTCCAACGTACACAGCCTCTCCTGCTCAATCTGGCCAGAGCTCAACACCGAAATTGCGAACGTCCGGCGATTGCTCCTACACTAAAGGTGCCAGCCCCGAAAGCTCTTGCTGGTCCTCATCTCCCACTGGTAACCTCTCAAACGAACCACAAACACTTGGGCTCTGAACTTGTTTAGCCTACTAAAACTTCCAACGTACACAGCCTCTCCTGCTCAATCTGGCCAGAGCTCAACACCGAAATTGCGAACATCCAGCGATTGCTCCTACACTAAAGGTGCCAGCCCTGAAAGCTCTTGCTGGTCCTCATCTCCCACTGGTAACCTCTCAAACGAACCACAAACACTTGGGCTCTGAACTTGTTTAGCCTACTAAAACTTCCAACGTACACAGCCTCTCCTGCTCAATCTGGCCAGAGCTCAACACCGAAATTGCGAACGTCCAGCGATTGCTCCTACACTAAAGGTGCCAGCCCTGAAAGCTCTTGCTGGTCCTCATCTCCCACTGGTAACCTCTCAAACGAACCACAAACACTTGGGCTCTGAACTTGTTTAGCCTACTAAAACTTCCAACGTACACAGCCTCTCCTGCTCAATCTGGCCAGAGCTCAACACCGAAATTGTGAACGTCCGGCGATTGCTCCTACACTAAAGGTGCCAGCCCTGAAAGCTCTTGCTGGTCCTCATCTCCCACTGGTAACCTCTCAAACAAACCACAAACACTTGGGCTCTGAACTTGTTTAGCCTACTAAAACTTCCAACGTACACAGCCTCTCCTGCTCAATCTGGCCAGAGCTCAACACCGAAATTGCGAACGTCCGGCGATTGCTCCTACACTAAAGGTGCCAGCCCTGAAAGCTCTTGCTGGTCCTCATCTCCCACTGGTAACCTCTCAAACGAACCACAAACACTTGGGCTCTGAACTTGTTTAGCCTACGAAAACTTCCAACGTACACAGCCTCTCCTGCTCAATCTGGCCAGAGCTCAACACCGAAATTGCGAACGTCCAGCGATTGCTCCTACACTAAAGGTGCCAGCCCTGAAAGCTCTTGCTGGTCCTCATCTCCCACTGGTAACCTCTCAAACGAACCACAAACACTTGGGCTCTGAACTTGTTTAGCCTACTAAAACTTCCAACGTACACAGCCTCTCCTGCTCAATCTGGCCAGAGCTCAACACCGAAATTGCGAACGTCCAGCGATTGCTCCTACACTAAAGGTGCCAGCCCTGAAAGCTCTTGCTGGTCCTCATCTCCCACTGGTAACCTCTCAAGCGAACCACAAACACTTGGGCTCTGAACTTGTTTAGCCTACGAAAACTTCCAACGTACACAGCCTCTCCTGCTCAATCTGGCCAGAGCTCAACACCGACATTGCGAACGTCCAGCGATTGCTCCTACACTAAAGGTGCCAGCCCTGAAACCTCTTGCTGGTCCTCATCTCCCACTGGTAACCTCTCAAACGAATCACAAACACTTGGGCTCTCAACTTGTTTAGCCTACGAAAACTTCCAACGTACACAGCCTCTCCTGCTCAATCTGGCCAGAGCTCAAAACCGAAATTGCGAACGTCCAGCGATTGCTCCTACACTAAAGGTGCCAGCCCTGAAAGCTCTTGCTGGTCCTCATCTCCCACTGGTAACCTCTCAAACGAACCACAAACACTTGGGCTCTGAACTTGTTTAGCCTACTAAAACTTCCAACGTACACAGCCTCTCCTGCTCAATCTGGCCAGAGCTCAACACCGAAATTGCGAACGTCCGGCGATTGCTCCTACACTAAAGGTGCCAGCCCTGAAAGCTCTTGCTGGTCCTCATCTCCCACTGGTAACCTCTCAAACGAACCACAAACACTTGGGCTCTGAACTTGTTTAGCCTACGAAAACTTCCAACGTACACAGCCTCTCCTGCTCAATCGGGCCAGAGCTCAAAACCGAAATTGCGAACATCCAGCGATTGCTCCTACACTAAAGGTGCCAGCCCTGAAAGCTCTTGCTGGTCCTCATCTCCCACTGGTAACCTCTCAAACGAACCACAAACACTTGGGCTCTGAACTTGTTTAGCCTACTAAAACTTCCAACGTACACAGCCTCTCCTGCTCAATCTGGCCAGAGCTCAACACCGAAATTGCGAACGTCCAGCGATTGCTCCTACACTAAAGGTGCCAGCCCTGAAAGCTCTTGCTGGTCCTCATCTCCCACTGGTAACCTCTCAAACGAACCACAAACACTTGGGCTCTGAACTTGTTTAGCCTACGAAAACTTCCAACGTACACAGCCTCTCCTGCTCAATCTGGCCAGAGCTCAAAACCGAAATTGCGAACATCCAGCGATTGCTCCTACACTAAAGGTGCCAGCCCTGAAAGCTCTTGCTGGTCCTCATCTCCCACTGGTAACCTCTCAAACGAACGACAAACACTTGGGCTCTCAACTTGTTTAGCCTACGAAAACTTCCAACGTACACAGCCTCTCCTGCTCAATCTGGCCAGAGCTCAAAACCGAAATTGCGAACGTCCAGCGATTGCTCCTACACTAAAGGTGCCAGCCTGAAAGCTCTTGCTGGTCCTCATCTCCCACTGGTAACCTCTCAAACGAACCACAAACACTTGGGCTCTGAACTTGTTTAGCCTACTAAAACTTCCAACGTACACAGCCTCTCCTGCTCAATCTGGCCAGAGCTCAACACCGAAATTGTGAACGTCCGGCGATTGCTCCTACACTAAAGGTGTCAGCCCTGAAAGCTCTTGCTGGTCCTCATCTCCCATTGGTAACCTCTCAAACAAACCACAAACACTTGGGCTCTGAACTTGTTTAGCCTACTAAAACTTCCAACGTACACAGCCTCTCCTGCTCAATCTGGCCAGAGCTCAACACCGAAATTGCGAACGTCCGGCGATTGCTCCTACACTAAAGGTGCCAGCCCTGAAAGCTCTTGCTGGTCCTCATCTCCCACTGGTAACCTCTCAAGCGAACCACAAACACTTGGGCTCTGAACTTGTTTAGCCTACTAAAACTTCCAACGTACACAGCCTCTCCTGCTCAATCTGGCCAGAGCTCAACACCGAAATTGCGAACGTCCAGCGATTGCTCCTACACTAAAGGTGCCAGCCCTGAAAGCTCTTGCTGGTCCTCATCTCCCACTGGTAACCTCTCAAACGAACAACAAACACTTGGGCTCTGAACTTGTTTAGCCTACTAAAACTTCCAACGTACACAGCCTCTCCTGCTCAATCTGGCCAGAGCTCAACACTGAAATTGCGAACGTCCAGCGATTGCTCCTACACTAAAGGTGCCAGCCCTGAAAGCTCTTGCTGGTCCTCATCTCCCACTGGTAACCTCTCAAACGAACCACAAACACTTGGGCTCTGAACTTGTTTAGCCTACGAAAACTTCCAACGTACACAGCCTCTCCTGCTCAATCTGGCCAGAGCTCAACACCGACATTGCGAACGTCCAGCGATTGCTCCTACACTAAAGGTGCCAGCCCTGAAACCTCTTGCTGGTCCTCATCTCCCACTGGTAACCTCTCAAACGAATCACAAACACTTGGGCTCTCAACTTGTTTATCTCAACTTGTTTAGCCTACTAAAACTTCCAACGTACACAGCCTCTCCTGCTCAATCTGGCCAGAGCTCAACACCGAAATTGCGAACGTCCAGCGATTGCTCCTACACTAAAGGTGCCAGCCCTGAAAGCTCTTGCTGGTCCTCATCTCCCACTGGTAACCTCTCAAACGAACCACAAACACTTGGGCTCTCAACTTGTTTAGCCTACTAAAACTTCCAACGTACACAGCCTCTCCTGCTCAATCTGGCCAGAGCTCAACACCGAAATTGCGAACGTCCGGCGATTGCTCCTACACTAAAGGTGCCAGCCCTGAAAGCTCTTGCTGGTCCTCATCTCCCACTGGTAACCTCTCAAACGAACCACAAACACTTGGGCTCTGAACTTGTTTAGCCTACGAAAACTTCCAACGTACACAGCCTCTCCTGCTCAATCTGGCCAGAGCTCAAAACCGAAATTGCGAACATCCAGCGATTGCTCCTACACTAAAGGTGCCAGCCCTGAAAGCTCTTGCTGGTCCTCATCTCCCACTGGTAACCTCTCAAACGAACCACAAACACTTGGGCTCTGAACTTGTTTAGCCTACTAAAACTTCCAACGTACACAGCCTCTCCTGCTCAATCTGGCCAGAGCTCAAAACCGAAATTGCGAACATCCAGTGATTGCTCCTACACTAAAGGTGCCAGCCCTGAAAGCTCTTGCTGGTCCCTCATCTCCCACTGGTAACCTCTCAAACGAACCACAAACACTTGGGCTCTGAACTTGTTTAGCCTACTAAAACTTCCAACGTACACAGCCTCTCCTGCTCAATCTGGCCAGAGCTCAACACCGAAATTGCGAACGTCCAGCGATTGCTCCTACACTAAAGGTGCCAGCCCTGAAAGCTCTTGCTGGTCCTCATCTCCCACTGGTAACCTCTCAAACGAACCACAAACACTTGGGCTCTGAACTTGTTTAGCCTACGAAAACTTCCAACGTACACAGCCTCTCCTGCTCAATCTGGCCAGAGCTCAACACCGAAATTGCGAACATCCAGCGATTGCTCCTACACTAAAGGTGCCAGCCCTGAAAGCTCTTGCTGGTCCTCATCTCCCACTGGTAACCTCTCAAACGAACCACAAACACTTGGGCTCTGAACTTGTTTAGCCTACGAAAACTTCCAACGTACACAGCCTCTCCTGCTCAATCTGGCCAGAGCTCAACACCGAAATTGCGAACGTCCAGCGATTGCTCCTACACTAAAGGTGCCAGCCCTGAAAGCTCTTGCTGGTCCTCATCTCCCACTGGTAACCTCTCAAACGAACCACAAACACTTGGGCTCTGAACTTGTTTAGCCTACTAAAACTTCCAACGTACACAGCCTCTCCTGCTCAATCTGGCCAGAGCTCAACACCGAAATTGCGAACGTCCAGCGATTGCTCCTACACTAAAGGTGCCAGCCCTGAAAGCTCTTGCTGGTCCTCATCTCCCACTGGTAACCTCTCAAGCGAAACCACAAACACTTGGGCTCTGAACTTGTTTAGCCTACTAAAACTTCCAACGTACACAGCCTCTCCTGCTCAATCTGGCCAGAGCTCACACCGAAATTGCGAACGTCCAGCGATTGCTCCTACACTAAAGGTGCCAGCCCTGAAAGCTCTTGCTGGTCCTCATCTCCCACTGGTAACCTCTCAAACGAACCACAAACACTTGGGCTCTCAACTTGTTTAGCCTACTAAAACTTCCAACGTACACAGCCTCTCCTGCTCAATCTGGCCAGAGCTCAACACCGAAATTGCGAACGTCCGGCGATTGCTCCTACACTAAAGGTGCCAGCCCTGAAAGCTCTTGCTGGTCCTCATCTCCCACTGGTAACCTCTCAAACGAACCACAAACACTTGGGCTCTGAACTTGTTTAGCCTACTAAAACTTCCAACGTACACAGCCTCTCCTGCTCAATCTGGCCAGAGCTCAACACCGACATTGCGAACGTCCAGCGATTGCTCCTACACTAAAGGTGCCAGCCCTGAAAGCTCTTGCTGGTCCTCATCTCCCACTGGTAACCTCTCAAACGAACCACAAACACTTGGGCTCTCAACTTGTTTAGCCTACTAAAACTTCCAACGTACACAGCCTCTCCTGCTCAATCTGGCCAGAGCTCAACACCGAAATTGCGAACGTCCAGCGATTGCTCCTACACTAAAGGTGCCAGCCCTGAAAGCTCTTGCTGGTCCTCATCTCCCACTGGTAACCTCTCAAACGAACCACAAACACTTGGGCTCTGAACTTGTTTAGCCTACTAAAACTTCCAACGTACACAGCCTCTCCTGCTCAATCTGGCCAGAGCTCAACACCGAAATTGCGAACGTCCAGCGATTGCTCCTACACTAAAGGTGCCAGCCCTGAAAGCTCTTGCTGGTCCTCATCTCCCACTGGTAACCTCTCAAGCGAACCACAAACACTTGGGCTCTGAACTTGTTTAGCCTACTAAAACTTCCAACGTACACAGCCTCTCCTGCTCAATCTGGCCAGAGCTCAACACCGAAATTGTGAACGTCCGGCGATTGCTCCTACACTAAAGGTGCCAGCCCTGAAAGCTCTTGCTGGTCCTCATCTCCCACTGGAAACCTCTCAAACGAACCACAAACACTTGGGCTCTGAACTTGTTTAGCCTACGAAAACTTCCAACGTACACAGCCTCTCCTGCTCAATCTGGCCAGAGCTCAACACCGAAATTGCGAACGTCCGGCGATTGCTCCTACACTAAAGGTGCCAGCCCTGAAAGCTCTTGCTGTCCTCATCTCCCACTGGGTAACCTCTCAAACGAACCACAAACACTTGGGCTCTGAACTTGTTTAGCCTACTAAAACTTCCAACGTACACAGCCTCTCCTGCTCAATCCGGCCAGAGCTCAACACCGAAATTGCGAACGTCCAGCGATTGCTCCTACACTAAAGGTGCCAGCCCTGAAAGCTCTTGCTGGTCCTCATCTCCCACTGGTAACCTCTCAAACGAACCACAAACACTTGGGCTCTGAACTTGTTTAGCCTACTAAAACTTCCAACGTACACTCCCTCTCCTGCTCAATCTGGCCAGAGCTCAACACCGAAATTGCGAACGTCCAGCGATTGCTCCTACACTAAAGCTGCCAGCCCTGAAAGCTCTTGCTGGTCCTCATCTCCCACTGGTAACCTCTCAAACGAACCACAAACACTTGGGCTCTGAACTTGTTTAGCCTACTAAAACTTCCAACGTACACAGCCTCTCCTGCTCAATCTGGACAGAGCTCAACACCGAAATTGCGAACGTCCAGCGATTGCTCCTACACTAAAGGTGCCAGCCCTGAAAGCTCTTGCTGGTCCTCATCTCCCACTGGTAACCTCTCAAACGAACCACAAACACTTGGGCTCTGAACTTGTTTAGCCTACGAAAACTTCCAACGTACACAGCCTCTCCTGCTCAATCTGGCCAGAGCTCAAACACCGAAATTGCGAACATCCAGCGATTGCCTCCTACACTAAAGGGTGCCAGCCCTGAAAGCTCTTGCTGGTCCTCATCTCCCACTGGTAACCTCTCAAACGAACCACAAACACTTGGGCTCTGAACTTGTTTAGCCTACTAAAACTTCCAACGTACACAGCCTCTCCTGCTCAATCTGGCCAGAGCTCAAAACCGAAATTGTGAACATCCAGTGATTGCTCCTACACTAAAGGTGCCAGCCCTGAAAGCTCTTGCTGGTCCTCATCTCCCACTGGTAACCTCTCAAACGAACCACAAACACTTGGGCTCTGAACTTGTTTAGCCCTACTAAAACTTCCAACGTACACAGCCTCTCCTGCTCAATCTGGCCAGAGCTCAACACCGAAATTGCGAACGTCCAGCGATTGCTCCTACACTAAAGGTGCCAGCCCTGAAAGCTCTTGCTGGTCCTCATCTCCCACTGGTAACCTCTCAAACGAACCACAAACACTTGGGCTCTGAACTTGTTTAGCCTACGAAAACTTCCAACGTACACAGCCTCTCCTGCTCAATCTGGCCAGAGCTCAACACCGAAATTGCGAACATCCAGCGATTGCTCCTACACTAAAGGTGCCAGCCCTGAAAGCTCTTGCTGGTCCTCATCTCCCACTGGTAACCTCTCAAACGAACCACAAACACTTGGCTCTGAACTTGTTTAGCCTACGAAAACTTCCAACGTACACAGCCTCTCCTGCTCAATCTGGCCAGAGCTCAACACCGAAATTGCGAACGTCCAGCGATTGCTCCTACACTAAAGGTGCCAGCCCTGAAAGCTCTTGCTGGTCCTCATCTCCCACTGGTAACCTCTCAAACGAACCACAAACACTTGGGCTCTGAACTTGTTTAGCCTACTAAAACTTCCAACGTACACAGCCTCTCCTGCTCAATCTGGCCAGAGCTCAACACCGACATTGCGAACGTCCAGCGATTGCTCCTACACTAAAGGTGCCAGCCCTGAAAGCTCTTGCTGGTCCTCATCTCCCACTGGTAACCTCTCAAACGAACCACAAACACTTGGGCTCTCAACTTGTTTAGCCGACGAAAACTTCCAACGTACACAGCCTCTCCTGCTCAATCTGGCCAGAGCTCAACACCGAAATTGCGAACGTCCGGCGATTGCTCCTACACTAAAGGTGCCAGCCCTGAAAGCTCTTGCTGGTCCTCATCTCCCACTGGTAACCTCTCAAGCGAACCACAAAAACACTTGGGCTCTGAACTTGTTTAGCCTACTAAAACTTCCAACGTACACAGCCTCTCCTGCTCAATCTGGCCAGAGCTCAACACCGAAATTGCGAACGTCCAGCGATTGCTTCTACACTAAAGGTGCCAGCCCTGAAAGCTCTTGCTGGTCCTCATCTCCCACTGGTAACCTCTCAAACGAACCACAAACACTTGGGGCTCTGAACTTGTTTAGCCTACTAAAACTTCAACGTACACAGCCTCTCCTGCTCAATCTGGCCAGAGCTCAACACCGAAATTGCGAACGTCCGGCGATTGCTCCTACACTAAAGGTGCCAGCCCTGAAAGCTCTTGCTGGTCCTCATCTCCCACTGGTAACCTCTCAAACGAACCACAAACACTTGGGCTCTGAACTTGTTTAGCCTACGAAAACTTCCAACGTACACAGCCTCTCTGCTCAATCTGGCCAGAGCTCACACCGACATTGCGAACGTCCAGCGATTGCTCCTACACTAAAGGTGCCAGCCCTGAAAGCTCTTGCTGGTCCTCATCTCCCACTGGTAACCTCTCAAACGAACCACAAACACTTGGGCTCTCAACTTGTTTAGCCGACGAAAACTTCCAACGTACACAGCCTCTCCTGCTCAATTCTGGCCAGAGCTCAACACCGAAATTGCGAACGTCCAGCGATTGCTCCTACACTAAAGGTGCCAGCCCTGAAAGCTCTTGCTGGTCCTCATCTCCCACTGGTAACCTCTCAAACGAACCACAAACACTTGGGCTCTGAACTTGTTTAGCCTACTAAAACTTCCAACGTGACACAGCCTCTCCTGCTCAATCTGGCCAGAGCTCAACACCGAAATTGCGAACGTCCAGCGATTGCTCCTACACTAAAGGTGCCAGCCCTGAAAGCTCTTGCTGGGTCCTCATCTCCCACTGGTAACCTCTCAAACGAACCACAAACACTTGGGCTCTGAACTTGTTTAGCCTACTAAAACTTCCAACGTACACAGCCTCTCCTGCTCAATCTGGCCAGAGCTCAACACCGAAATTGTCGAACGTCCGGCGATTGCTCCTACACTAAAGGTGCCAGCCCTGAAAGCTCTTGCTGGTCCTCATCTCCCACTGGAAACCTCTCAAACGAACCACAAACACTTGGGCTCTGAACTTGTTTAGCCTACGAAAACTTCCAACGTACACAGCCTCTCCTGCTCAATCTGGCCAGAGCTCAACACCGAAATTGCGAACGTCCGGCGATTGCTCCTACACTAAAGGTGCCAGCCCTGAAAGCTCTTGCTGGTCCTCATCTCCCACTGGTAACCTCTCAAACGAACCACAAACACTTGGGCTCTGAACTTGTTTAGCCTACTAAAACTTCCAACGTACACTCGCCTCTCCTGCTCAATCCTGGCCAGAGCTCAACACCGAAATTGCGAACGTCCAGCGATTGCTCCTACACTAAGGTGCCAGCCCTGAAAGCTCTTGCTGGTCCTCATCTCCCACTGGTAACCTCTCAAACGAACCACAAACACTTGGGCTCTGAACTTGTTTAGCCTACTAAAACTTCCAACGTACACAGCCTCTCCTGCTCAATCTGGCCAGAGCTCAACACCGAAATTGCGAACGTCCAGCGATTGCTCCTACACTAAAGCTGCCAGCCCTGAAAGCTCTTGCTGGTCCTCATCTCCCACTGGTAACCTCTCAAACGAACCACAAACACTTGGGCTCTGAACTTGTTTAGCCTACTAAAACTTCCAACGTACACAGCCTCTCCTGCTCAATCTGGCCAGAGCTCAACACCGAAATTGCGAACGTCCAGTGATTGCTCCTACATCTAAAGCTGCCAGCCCTGAAAGCTCTTGCTGGTCCTCATCTCCCACTGGTAACCTCTCAAACGAACCACAAACACTTGGGCCTCTGAACTTGTTTAGCCTACTAAAACTTCCAACGTACACAGCCTCTCCTGCTCAATCTGGCCAGAGCTCAAAACCGAAATTGCGAACTTCCAGCGATTGCTCCTACACTAAAGGTGCCAGCCCTGAAAGCTCTTGCTGGTCCTCATCTCCCACTGGTAACCTCTCAAGCGAACCACAAACACTTGGGCTCTGAACTTGTTTAGCCTACTAAAACTTCCAACGTACACAGCCTCTCCTGCTCAATCTGGCCAGAGCTCAACACCGAAATTGCGAACGTCCAGCGATTGCTCCTACACTAAAGGTGCCAGCCCTGAAAGCTCTTGCTGGTCCTCATCTCCCACTGGTAACCTCTCAAACGAACCACAAACACTTGGGCTCTGAACTTGTTTAGCCTACTAAAACTTCCAACGTACACAGCCTCTCCTGCTCAATCTGGCCAGAGCTCAACACCGAAATTGCGAACGTCCGGCGATTGCTCCTACACTAAAGGTGCCAGCCCTGAAAGCTCTTGCTGGTCCTCATCTCCCACTGGTAAACCTCTCAAACGAACCACAAACACTTGGGCTCTGAACTTGTTTAGCCTACTAAAACTTCCAACGTACACAGCCTCTCCTGCTCAATCTGGCCAGAGCTCAACACCGACATTGCGAACGTCCAGCGATTGCTCCTACACTAAAGGTGCCAGCCCTGAAAGCTCTTGCTGGGTCCTCATCTCCCACTGGTAACCTCTCAAACGAACCACAAACACTTGGGCTCTGAACTTGTTTAGCCTACTAAACTTCCAACGTACACAGCCTCTCCTGCTCAATCTGGCCAGAGCTCAACACCGAAATTGCGAACGTCCAGCGATTGCTCCTACACTAAAGGTGCCAGCCCTGAAAGCTCTTGCTGGTCCTCATCTCCCACTGGTAACCTCTCAAACGAACCACAAACACTTGGGCTCTCAACTTGTTTAGCCTACTAAAACTTCCAACGTACACAGCCTCTCCTGCTCAATCTCGCCAGAGCTCAACACCGAAATTGCGAACGTTCCAGCGATTGCTCCTACACTAAAGGTGCCAGCCCCGAAAGCTCTTGCTGGTCCTCATCTCCCACTGGTAACCTCTCAAACGAACCACAAACACTTGGGCTCTGAACTTGTTTAGCCTACGAAAACTTCCAACGTACACAGCCTCTCCTGCTCAATCTGGCCAGAGCTCAACACCGAAATTGCGAACGTCCAGCGATTGCTCCTACACTAAAGGTGCCAGCCCTGAAAGCTCTTGCTGGTCCTCATCTCCCACTGGTAACCTCTCAAACGAACCACAAACACTTGGGCTCTGAACTTGTTAGCCTACTAAAACTTCAACGTACACAGCCTCTCCTGCTCAATCTGGCCCAGAGCTCAACACCGAAATTGCGAACGTCCAGCGATTGCTCCTACACTAAAGGTGCCAGCCCCTGAAAGCTCTTGCTGGTCCTCATCTCCCACTGGCAACCTCTCAAACGAACCACAAAACACTTGGCTCTGAACTTGTTTAGCCTACTAAAACTTCCAACGTACACAGCCTCTCCTGCTCAATCTGGCCAGAGCTCAACACCGAAATTGTGAACGTCCAGCGATTGCTCCTACACTAAAGGTGCCAGCCCTGAAAGCTCTTGCTGGTCCTCATCTCCCACTGGTAACCTCTCAAACGAACCACAAACACTTGGGCTCTGAACTTGTTTAGCCTACTAAAACTTCCAACGTACACAGCCTCTCCTGCTCAATCTGGCCAGAGCTCAACACCGACATTGCGAACGTCCAGCGATTGCTCCTACACTAAAGGTGCCAGCCCTGAAAGCTCTTGCTGGTCTCATCTCCCACTGGTAACCTCTCAAACGAACCACAAACACTTGGGCTCTGAACTTGTTTAGCCTACTAAAACTTCCAACGTACACAGCCTCTCCTGCTCAATCCGGCCAGAGCTCAACACCGAAATTGCGAACGTCCAGCGATTGCTCCTACACTAAAGGTGCCAGCCCCTGAAAGCTCTTGCTGGTCCTCATCTCCCACTGGTAACCTCTCAAACGAACCACAAACACTTGGGCTCTGAACTTGTTTAGCCTACGAAAACTTCCACGTACACTCCCTCTCCTGCTCAATCTGGCCAGAGCTCAACACCGAAATTGCGAACGTCCAGCGATTGCTCCTACACTAAAGGTGGCAGCCCTGAAAGCTCTTGCTGGTCCTCATCTCCCACTGGTAACCTCTCAAACGAACGACAAACACTTGGGCTCTCAACTTGTTTAGCCTACTAAAACTTCAACGTACACAGCCTCTCCTGCTCAATCTGGCCAGAGCTCAACACCGAAATTGCGAACGTCCAGCGATTGCTCCTACATTAAAGCTGCCAGCCCTGAATGCTCTTGCTGGTCCTAATCTCCCACTGGTAACCTCTCAAACGAACCACAAACACTTGGGCTCTGAACTTGTTCAGCCTACTAAAACTTCCAACGTACACAGCCTCTCCTGCTCAATCTGGCCAGAGCTCAACACCGAAATTGCGAACGTCCGGCGATTGCTCCTACACTAAAGGTGCCAGCCCTGAAAGCTCTTGCTGGTCCTCATCTCCACTGGTAACCTCTCAAACGAACCACAAACACTTGGGCTCTGAACTTGTTTAGCCTACTAAAACTTCCAACGTACACAGCCTCTCCTGCTCAATCTGGCCAGAGCTCAACACCGACATTGCGAACGTTCCAGCGATTGCTCCTACACTAAAGGTGCCAGCCCTGAAAGCTCTTGCTGGTCCTCATCTCCCACTGGTAACCTCTCAAACGAACCACAAACACTTGGGCTCTGAACTTGTTTAGCCTACTAAAACTTCCAACGTACACAGCCTCTCCTGCTCAATCTGGCCAGAGCTCAACACTGAAATTGCGAACGTCCGGCGATTGCTCCTACACTAAAGGTGAAAGCTCTTGCTGGTCCTCATCTCCCACTGGTAACCTCTCAAACGAACCACAAACACTTGGGCTCTGAACTTGTTTAGCCTACTAAAACTTCCAACGTACACAGCCTCTCCTGCTCAATCTGGCCAGAGCTCAACACCGAAATTGCGAACGTCCAGCGATTGCTCCTACACTAAAGGTGCCAGCCCTGAAAGCTCTTGCTGGTCCTCATCTCCCACTGGCAACCTCTCAAACGAACCACAAACACTTGGGCTCTGAACTTGTTTAGCCTACTAAAACTTCCAACGTACACAGCCTCTCCTGCTCAATCTGGCCAGAGCTCAACACCGAAATTGCGAACGTCCAGCGATTGCTCCTACACTAAAGGTGCCAGCCCTGAAAGCTCTTGCTGGTCCTCATCTCCCACTAGTAACCTCTCAAACGAACCACAAACACTTGGGCTCTGAACTTGTTTAGCCTACTAAAACTTCCAACGTACACAGCCTCTCCTGCTCAATCTGGCCAGAGCTCAACACCGACATTGCGAACGTCCGGCGATTGCTCCTACGCTAAAGGTGCCAGCCCTGAAAGCTCTTGCTGGTCCTCATCTCCCACTAGTAACCTCTCAAACGAACCACAAACACTTGGGCTCTGAACTTGTTTAGCCTTCTAAAACTTCCAACGTACACAGCCTCTCCTGCTCAATCCGGCCAGAGCTCAACACCGACATTGCGAACGTCCAGCGATTGCTCCTACACTAAAGGTGCCAGCCCTGAAAGCTCTTGCTGGTCCTCATCTCCCACTGGTAACCTCTCAAACAAACCACAAACACTTGGGCTCTGAACTTGTTTAGCCTACTAAAACTTCCAACGTACACAGCCTCTCCTGCTCAATCTGGCCAGAGCTCAACACCGAAATTGCGAACGTCCAGCGATTGCTCCTACACTAAAGGTGCCAGCCCTGAAAGCTCTTGCTGGTCCTCATCTCCCACTGGAAACCTCTCAAACGAACCACAAACACTTGGGCTCTGAACTTGTTTAGCCTACTAAAACTTCCAACGTACACAGCCTCTCCTGCTCAATCTGGCCAGAGCTCAACACCGAAATTGTGAACGTCCGGCGATTGCTCCTACACTAAAGGTGCCAGCCCTGAAAGCTCTTGCTGGTCCTCATCTCCCACTGGAAACCTCTCAAACGAACCACAAACACTTGGGCTCTGAACTTGTTTAGCCTACGAAAACTTCCAACGTACACAGCCTCTCCTGCTCAATCTGGCCAGAGCTCAACACCGAAATTGCGAACATCCAGCGATTGCTCCTACACTAAAGGTGCCAGCCCTGAAAGCTCTTGCTGGTCCTCATCTCCCACTGGTAACCTCTCAAGCGAACCACAAACACTTGGGCTCTGAACTTGTTTAGCCTACTAAAACTTCCAACGTACACAGCCTCTCCTGCTCAATCTGGCCAGAGCTCAACACCGACATTGCGAACGTCCAGCGATTGCTCCTACACTAAAGGTGCCAGCCCTGAAAGCTCTTGCTGGTCCTCATCTCCCACTAGTAACCTCTCAAGCGAACCACAAACACTTGGGCTCTGAACTTGTTTAGCCTACTAAAACTTCCAACGTACACAGCCTCTCCTGCTCAATCTGGCCAGAGCTCAACACCGAAATTGCGAACGTCCAGTGATTGCTCCTACACTAAAGGTGCCAGCCCTGAAAGCTCTTGCTGGTCCTAATCTCCCACTGGTAACCTCTCAAACGAACCACAAACACTTGGGCTCTGAACTTGTTTAGCCTACGAAAACTTCCAACGTACACAGCCTCTCCTGCTCAATCTGGCCAGAGCTCAACACCGAAATTGCGAACGTCCAGCGATTGCTCCTACACTAAAGGTGCCAGCCCTGAAAGCTCTTGCTGGTCCTCATCTCCCACTGGTAACCTCTCAAACGAACCACAAACACTTGGGCTCTGAACTTCTTTAGCCTACTAAAACTTCCAACGTACACAGCCTCTCCTGCTCAATCTGGCCAGAGCTCAACACCGAAATTGCGAACGTCCAGCGATTGCTCCTACACTAAAGGTGCCAGCCCTGAAAGCTCTTGCTGGTCCTCATCTCCCACTGGCAACCTCTCAAACGAACCACAAACACTTGGGCTCTGAACTTGTTTAGCCTACTAAAACTTCCAATGTACACAGCCTCTCCTGCTCAATCTGGCCAGAGCTCAACACCGAAATTGCGAACGTCCAGCGATTGCTCCTACACTAAAGGTGCCAGCCCTGAAAGCTCTTGCTGGTCCTCATCTCCCACTAGTAACCTCTCAAACGAACCACAAACACTTGGGCTCTGAACTTGTTTAGCCTACTAAAACTTCCAACGTACACAGCCTCTCCTGCTCAATCTGGCCAGAGCTCAACACCGAAATTGCGAACGTCCAGCGATTGCTCCTACGCTAAAGGTGCCAGCCCTGAAAGCTCTTGCTGGTCCTCATCTCCCACTGGTAACCTCTCAAACGAACCACAAACCCTTGGGCTCTGAACTTGTTTAGCCTACTAAAACTTCCAACGTACACAGCCTCTCCTGCTCAATCTGGCCAGAGCTCAACACCGAAATTGCGAACGTCCAGCGATTGCTCCTACACTTAAGGTGCCAGCCCTGAAAGCTCTTGCTGGTCCTCATCTCCCACTGGTAACCTCTCAAACAAACCACAAACACTTGGGCTCTGAACTTGTTTAGCCTACTAAAACTTCCAACGTACACTCCCTCTCCTGCTCAATCTGGCCAGAGCTCAACACCGAAATTGCGAACGTCCAGCGATTGCTCCTACACTGAAGGTGGCAGCCCTGAAAGCTCTTGCTGGTCCTCATCTCCCACTGGTAACCTCTCAAACGAACGACAAACACTTGGGCTCTCAACTTGTTTAGCCTACTAAAACTTCCAACGTACACAGCCTCTCCTGCTCAATCTGGCCAGAGCTCAACACCGAAATTGCGAACGTCCAGCGATT
This sequence comes from Gavia stellata, assembly GCF_030936135.1. Taxonomy (NCBI): domain Eukaryota; kingdom Metazoa; phylum Chordata; class Aves; order Gaviiformes; family Gaviidae; genus Gavia; species Gavia stellata. The sequence goes on from NW_026776492.1 coordinate 160,152, forward strand.
GCTCCTACACTAAAGGTGCCAGCCCTGAAAGCTCTTGCTGGTCCTAATCTCCCACTGGTAACCTCTCAAACGAACCACAAACCCTTGGGCTCTGAACTTGTTTAGCCTACTAAAACTTCCAACGTACACAGCCTCTCCTGCTCAATCTGGCCAGAGCTCAACACCGAAATTGCGAACGTCCAGCGATTGCTCCTACACTAAAGGTGCCAGCCCTGAAAGCTCTTGCTGGTCCTCATCTCCCACTGGTAACCTCTCAATAACGAACCACAAACACTTGGGCTCTGAACTTGTTTAGCCTACTAAAACTTCCAACGTACACAGCCTCTCCTGCTCAATCTGGCCAGAGCTCAACACCGACATTGCGAACGTCCAGCGATTGCTCCTACACTAAAGGTGCCAGCCCTGAAAGCTCTTGCTGGTCCTCATCTCCCACTAGTAACCTCTCAAACGAACCACAAACACTTGGGCTCTGAACTTGTTTAGCCTACTAAAACTTCCAATGTACACAGCCTCTCCTGCTCAATCTGGCCAGAGCTCAACACCGACATTGCGAACGTCCAGCGATTGCTCCTACACTAAAGGTGCCAGCCCTGAAAGCTCTTGCTGGTCCTCATCTCCCACTGGTAACCTCTCAAACGAACCACAAACACTTGGGCTCTGAACTTGTTTAGCCTACTAAAACTTCCAACGTACACAGCCTCTCCTGCTCAATCTGGCCAGAGCTCAACACCGAAATTGCGAACGTCCAGCGATTGCTCCTACACTAAAGGTGCCAGCCCTGAAAGCTCTTGCTGGTCCTCATCTCCCACTGGTAACCTCTCAAACGAACCACAAACACTTGGGCTCTGAACTTGTTTAGCCTACTAAAACTTCCAACGTACACAGCCTCTCCTGCTCAATCTGGCCAGAGCTCAACACCGAAATTGCGAACGTCCAGCGATTGCTCCTACACTAAAGGTGCCAGCCCTGAAAGCTCTTGCTGGTCCTCATCTCCCACTAGTAACCTCTCAAACGAACCACAAACACTTGGGCTCTGAACTTGTTTAGCCTACTAAAACTTCCAATGTACACAGCCTCTCCTGCTCAATCTGGCCAGAGCTCAACACCGACATTGCGAACGTCCGGCGATTGCTCCTACACTAAAGGTGCCAGCCCTGAAAGCTCTTGCTGGTCCTCATCTCCCACTAGTAACCTCTCAAACGAACCACAAACCCTTGGGCTCTGAACTTGTTTAGCCTACTAAAACTTCCAACGTACACAGCCTCTCCTGCTCAATCTGGCCAGAGCTCAACACCGAAATTGCGAACGTCCAGCGATTGCTCCTACACTAAAGGTGCCAGCCCTGAAAGCTCTTGCTGGTCCTCATCTCCCACTAGTAACCTCTCAAACGAACCACAAACACTTGGGCTCTGAACTTGTTTAGCCTACTAAAACTTCCAACGTACACAGCCTCTCCTGCTCAATCTGGCCAGAGCTCAACACCGAAATTGCGAACGTCCAGCGATTGCTCCTACACTAAAGGTGCCAGCCCTGAAAGCTCTTGCTGGTCCTCATCTCCCACTGGTAACCTCTCAAACGAACCACAAACACTTGGGCTCTGAACTTGTTTAGCCTACTAAAACTTCCAACGTACACAGCCTCTCCTGCTCAATCTGGCCAGAGCTCAACACCGACATTGTGAACGTCCAGGGATTGCTCCTACACTAAAGGTGCCAGCCCTGAAAGCTCTTGCTGGTCCTCATCTCCCACTGGTAACCTCTCAAACGAACCACAAACACTTGGGCTCTGAACTTGTTTAGCCTACTAAAACTTCCAACGTACACTCCCTCTCCTGCTCAATCTGGCCAGAGCTCAACACCGAAATTGCGAACGTCCAGCGATTGCTCCTACACTAAAGGTGCCAGCCCTGAAAGCTCTTGCTGGTCCTCATCTCCCACTGGTAACCTCTCAAACGAACCACAAACACTTGGGCTCTGAACTTGTTTAGCCTACTAAAACTTCCAATGTACACAGCCTCTCCTGCTCAATCTGGCCAGAGCTCAACACCGAAATTGTGAACGTCCAGCGATTGCTCCTACACTAAAGGTGCCAGCCCTGAAAGCTCTTGCTGGTCCTCATCTCCCACTAGTAACCTCTCAAACGAACCACAAACACTTGGGCTCTGAACTTGTTTAGCCTACTAAAACTTCCAATGTACACAGCCTCTCCTGCTCAATCTGGCCAGAGCTCAACACCGAAATTGCGAACGTCCAGCGATTGCTCCTACACTAAAGGTGCCAGCCCTGAAAGCTCTTGCTGGTCCTCATCTCCCACTGGTAACCTCTCAAACGAACCACAAACACTTGGGCTCTGAACTTGTTTAGCCTACGAAAACTTCCAACGTACACAGCCTCTCCTGCTCAATCCGGCAAGAGCTCAACACCGAAATTGCGAACGTCCAGCGATTGCTCCTACACTAAAGGTGCCAGCCCTGAAAGCTCTTGCTGGTCCTCATCTCCCACTGGTAACCTCTCAAACGAACCACAAACACTTGGGCTCTGAACTTGTTTAGCCTACTAAAACTTCCAACGTACACAGCCTCTCCTGCTCAATCTGGCCAGAGCTCAACACCGAAATTGCGAACGTCCAGCGATTGCTCCTACACTAAAGGTGCCAGCCCTGAAAGCTCTTGCTGGTCCTCATCTCCCACTGGTAACCTCTCAAACGAACCACAAACACTTGGGCTCTGAACTTGTTTAGCCTACTAAAACTTCCAACGTACACAGCCTCTCCTGCTCAATCTGGCCAGAGCTCAACACCGACATTGCGAACGTCCAGTGTTTGCTCCTACACTAAAGGTGCCAGCCCTGAAAGCTCTTGCTGGTCCTCATCTCCCACTGGTAACCTCTCAAGCGAACCACAAACACTTGGGCTCTCAACTTGTTTAGCCTACTAAAACTTCCAACGTACACAGCCTCTCCTGCTCAATCTGGCCAGAGCTCAACACCGACATTGCGAACGTCCAGCGATTGCTCCTACACTAAAGGTGCCAGCCCTGAAAGCTCTTGCTGGTCCTCATCTCCCACTTGGTAACCTCTCAAACGAACCACAAACACTTGGGCTCTGAACTTGTTTAGCCTACTAAAACTTCCAACGTACACAGCCTCTCCTGCTCAATCTGGCCAGAGCTCAACACCGAAATTGCGAACGTCCAGCGATTGCTCCTACACTAAAGGTGCCAGCCCTGAAAGCTCTTGCTGGTCCTCATCTCCCACTGGTAACCTCTCAAACGAACCACAAACACTTGGGCTCTGAACTTGTTTAGCCTACTAAAACTTCCAACGTACACAGCCTCTCCTGCTCAATCTGGCCAGAGCTCAACACCGAAATTGTGAACGTCCGGCGATTGCTCCTACACTAAAGGTGCCAGCCCTGAAAGCTCTTGCTGCTCCTCATCTCCCACTGGTAACCTCTCAAACGAACCACAAACACTTGGGCTCTGAACTTGTTTAGCCTACTAAAACTTCCAACGTACACAGCCTCTCCTGCTCAATCTGGCCAGAGCTCAACACTGAAATTGCGAACGTCCAGCGATTGCTCCTACACTAAAGGTGCCAGCCCTGAAAGCTCTTGCTGGTCCTCATCTCCCACTGGTAACCTCTCAAACGAACCACAAACACTTGGGCTCTGAACTTGTTTAGCCTACTAAAACTTCCAACGTACACAGCCTCTCCTGCTCAATCTGGCCAGAGCTCAACACCGAAATTGCGAACGTCCAGCGATTGCTCCTACACTAAAGGTGCCAGCCCTGAAAGCTCTTGCTGGTCCTCATCTCCCACTGGTAACCTCTCAAACGAACCACAAACACTTGGGCTCTGAACTTGTTTAGCCTACTAAAACTTCCAACGTACACAGCCTCTCCTGCTCAATCTGGCCAGAGCTCAACACCGAAATTGCGAACGTCCAGCGATTGCTCCTACACTAAAGGTGCCAGCCCTGAAAGCTCTTGCTGGTCCTCATCTCCCACTGGTAACCTCTCAAACGAACCACAAACACTTGGGCTCTGAACTTGTTTAGCCTACGAAAACTTCCAACGTACACAGCCTCTCCTGCTCAATCTGGCCAGAGCTCAACACCGACATTGCGAACGTCCGGCGATTGCTCCTACACTAAAGGTGCCAGCCCTGAAAGCTCTTGCTGGTCCTCATCTCCCACTGGTAACCTCTCAAACGAACCACAAACACTTGGGCTCTGAACTTGTTTAGCCTACTAAAACTTCCAACGTACACAGCCTCTCCTGCTCAATCTGGCCAGAGCTCAACACCGAAATTGCGAACGTCCAGCGATTGCTCCTACACTAAAGGTGCCAGCCCTGAAAGCTCTTGCTGGTCCTCATCTCCCACTGGCAACCTCTCAAACGAACCACAAACACTTGGGCTCTGAACTTGTTTAGCCTACTAAAACTTCCAACGTACACTCCCTCTCCTGCTCAATCTGGCCAGAGCTCAACACCGAAATTGCGAACGTCCAGCGATTGCTCCTACACTAAAGGTGCCAGCCCTGAAAGCTCTTGCTGGTCCTCATCTCCCACTGGTAACCTCTCAAACGAACCACAAACACTTGGGCTCTGAACTTGTTTAGCCTACTAAAACTTCCAACGTACACAGCCTCTCCTGCTCAATCTGGCCAGAGATCAACACCAACATTGCGAACGTCCAGCGATTGCTCCTACATTAAAGCTGCCAGCCCTGAAAGCTCTTGCTGGTCCTCATCTCCCACTGGTAACCTCTCAAACGAACCACAAACACTTGGGCTCTGAACTTGTTTAGCCTACTAAAACTTCCAACGTACACAGCCTCTCCTGCTCAATCCGGCCAGAGCTCAACACCGAAATTGCGAACGTCCAGCGATTGCTCCTACACTAAAGGTGCCAGCCCTGAAAGCTCTTGCTGGTCCTCATCTCCCACTGGTAACCTCTCAAGCGAACCACAAACACTTGGGCTCTGAACTTGTTTAGCCTACTAAAACTTCCAACGTACACAGCCTCTCCTGCTCAATCTGGCCAGAGCTCAACACCGAAATTGCGAACGTCCAGCGATTGCTCCTACACTAAAGGTGCCAGCCCTGAAAGCTCTTGCTGGTCCTCATCTCCCACTGGTAACCTCTCAAACGAACCACAAACACTTGGCCTCTGAACTTGTTTAGCCTACAAAAACTTCCAACGTACACAGCCTCTCCTGCTCAATCTGGCCAGAGCTCAACACCGAAATTGCGAACGTCCAGCGATTGCTCCTACATTAAAGCTGCCAGCCCTGAAAGCACTTGCTGGTCCTAATCTCCCACTGGTAACCTCTCAAACGAACCACAAACACTTGGGCTCTGAACTTGTTTAGCCTACGAAAACTTCCAACGTACACAGCCTCTCCTGCTCAATCTGGCCAGAGCTCAACACCGACATTGCGAACGTCCAGCGATTGCTCCTACACTTAAGGTGCCAGCCCTGAAAGCTCTTGCTGGTCCTCATCTCCCACTGGTAACCTCTCAAACGAACCACAAACACTTGGGCTCTCAACTTGTTTAGCCTACTAAAACTTCCAACGTACACAGCCTCTCCTGCTCAATCTGGCCAGAGCTCAACACCGACATTGCGAACGTCCAGCGATTGCTCCTACACTAAAGGTGCCAGCCCTGAAAGCTCTTGCTGGTCCTCATCTCCCACTGGTAACCTCCCAAACGAACCACAAACACTTGGGCTCTGAACTTGTTTAGCCTACTAAAACTTCCAATGTACACTCCCTCTCCTGCTCAATCTGGCCAGAGCTCAACACCGAAATTGCGAACGTCCAGCGATTGCTCCTACACTAAAGGTGCCAGCCCTGAAAGCTCTTGCTGGTCCTCATCTCCCACTGGTAACCTCTCAAACGAACCACAAACACTTGGGCTCTGAACTTGTTTAGCCTACGAAAACTTCCAACGTACACAGCCTCTCCTGCTCAATCTGGCCAGAGCTCAACACCGAAATTGCGAACGTCCAGCGATTGCTCCTACACTAAAGGTGCCAGCCCTGAAAGCTCTTGCTGGTCCTCATCTCCCACTGGTAACCTCTCAAACGAACCACAAACACTTGGGCTCTGAACTTGTTTAGCCTACTAAAACTTCCAACGTACACAGCCTCTCCTGCTCAATA